>NC_079457.1:48174029-48246529 GCF_903798145.1 Danio aesculapii
CGGCCGCTTCCAACAACTAATGATAACATCAAACTGTGTGCTGAGAGACAGGTCTGATTTACCGGAGAGTAGATCCAGAGTAATGTCCCTCATTCTACCAGGAGCTTCTGGACCGTTGGAGGAGGGAGGAAACGGGATTTACCTCTAATTAGTTTCCCTCTCTCTCATTTTCTCTTTTAGTTCCAGCTGGTTTCCTCTCTCTCTGTGCCTGCGTACAGTATAATGCAAACACACCCGCAGGGATTAATTCATTTCAGGAGGACAGACACCCTGAAGAGGTCTGTCGTTGTACTGTGATCGAAACAGAAGTCTTTTAGAAGCTGATTTACTTTGTATTAAATGATGAATCACAATACCTACAGTAACAACCGTTTAGGGATGCTCAATGTATCGCAAAACTGTTGTTATCGTGATAATGTTTAATGATAAATGACATTAATTTAATGCATTTCAATTTTAGGTTTAGGGTTGAGTAGGTGTAGGGGTTAATAACAGTGAGGTTGGGGTAGGTGATGACGTTAATAACAGTGATGGTTGGGTTTAGGGTTTGGAGTAGGTGTAGCCGTTAATAACTGTGATGGTTGGGTCCAGGGTTGGGGTAGGTGTAGATATTAATAACAGAGTTAGGTTTAGGGGTTGGGGAAGGTGTAGATGTTAATAACTGTGATGGTTGGGTCCAGGGTTGGGGAAGGTGTAGATGTTAATAACTGTGATGGTTGGGTCCAGGGTTGGGGAAGGTGTAGATGTTAATAACTGTGATGGTTGGGTCCAGGGTTGGGGAAGGTGTAGATGTTAATAACTGTTAGGTGGGGTCAGGGTTGGGGTAGGTGTAGACGTTAATAATTGTGATGGTTGGGTCCAGGGTTGGGGAAGGTGTAGATGTTAATAACTGTTAGGTTGGGTCCAGGGTTGGGGAAGGTGTAGACGTTAATAATTGTGATGGTTGGGTCCAGGGTTGGGGAAGGTGTAGATGTTAATAATTGTGATGGTTGGGTCCAGGGTTGGGGAAGGTGTAGACGTTAATAACTATGAGAGTTAGGTTTAGGGTTTGGGGTAGCTGTAGACGTTAATAACTGTGATGGTTGGGTCCAGGGTTGGGGTAAGTGTAGGTGTAGATGTTAATAAATGTGAGGGTTGGTTTAGGGTTGGGGAATGTGTAGATGTTAATATCTGTGATGGTTGGTTCCAGGGTTGGGGAAGGTGTAGATGTTAATAACAGGGTTAGGTTTAGGGTTGGGGAAGGTGTAGATGTTAATAACTGTTAGGGTTAGGGTTGGGGTAAGTGTAGGTGTAGATGTTGGGTTGGGGTTATAACACACACTGTAATTGGCAATTTGCATGCATGTCAATTATGTATTGGACCCGATCCAGTTCGCTATCATGCTACAGGCTGCAATGAGGACACATTTAATAATTTTAGGAGCAGGATTGGACATCTCTGCTCTAAATCACATGTAAATAGTTAGAAAATTCAAGGAAAATCAGAGTTGTTTCTGTGAGCAAGGTATTCAGATGAAACATTACCAAGAGAAACTTTTGTAATATTATTTCGAATAATGTGCAGTGATGAATCCTCCACAGCAAGATGAAGCATGAATGCATTAAAGCAAATAGGGTCAATTTTGCATTCATGTTGAACTCAGACTCCAGCAGAGACAATATATGGATATTATCCGTATTGTCAATAAAATCACCCACCAGAGAATTGTGCTATGAAAGAAAAGGAAACACTGTGAAAATGTTGCTTTTTCATTCAGCTCAGGTCCATGGGAGAGGCAGGCTGAAACTTGTGATAGAGCAGGTTAATATAAGGCTCTCCAGCAGCCCAGCAGACTAATATAAATCTAGTCAAAATGGGTAAATTGTGGCCTTTTTATGTTCACATCACAAACAAGGTTATAGCGAGATATGAAATATTGCTCCTGTGAGTCTGCGGAAGCTTGTTTTGTATACATTTATAAGAAAAAAAACTCTTTTGAATGGAGGGGCTCCTCTTTGTAAGTTGCTTTTTAAGAAACAAATTTGGCCCTGACACTCCTGCCCTCCGGCTTTTCATTTCACCAGTCTAATAGTATTTCCAGCCTTCGGAGAAGAAACACACTGGTACTATTAGTTGAGCTCCTGACATTTACCCCTCAGCCACCTCTGAGCACAAACATGATTCATTTAATAATTCATGGCCAATATTGTTGACTTAAAACTATTATTATTATTGGACATTATATGCACATTAAACAATTCAATTCAATGTTCAATTATCCATTCTCTGCTGTAGTGTTATTGTCATGCAAAGATGAAATCAACCCAAGGTTTCACATAGAAACGCTGATTTAATGAGCTGATCTGTCCACATGATCCCGGTTAATTGTAGAGCGGAAACATCCATACGGCGATCAAAGTCTTCCAGTTGTTTTCTTGTGTTGTTATTGAGGGAATAGAGTTGGGCACTTATTTTTCTAAACATCGCTCTCAGCAGTGAGGACGTGTCTGGATGCTTATCAGTTTATCACTGCAAGGTATTATTAGCTTCTTATCGAAGAATGAGAACGATCTTCACCGTGAGCATATCAGCTCACAGAATCACGCTCCGTCTCTTGTGTTATGAGTGAGCACGAGCAGTAAGCTGCAATCTTCAGTTCACATCACTACACTATTATTATCATTAATAGCTAAAATCCATGTCAATCTCAAAAGCATAGACATCTAAAGTCTTAATTCTTTACATTTGAGTCAAACAGCACATTTTTTCCCTCAATTAACACTTAATTTTATTAATCATCTATGTGTATCAATCCAAACTCAAATGAAGAACACCAAGCTTACTTAGTGCAAGTTGAATTGTTGGACACACACACACACACACATTTATTCATTCATTCATTCATTCATTTTCCTTCAACTTAGTCCCTTTATTCACCGGAGGTCACCACAGAGGAATGAACCGCCAACTTATTCAGCATATGTTTTACACAGTGGATGCCCTTCCAGCTGCAACCCAGTACTGGGAAACACCCATACACACTCATATTCATATTCATACACTATGAGATCAATTTAGTTCATTCAATTCCCCTATAGCGCATGTGCTTGGACTTGTGGGGGAAACCGGAGCACCCGGAGGAAACCCACACCAACACGGGGAGAACATGCAAACTCCATACAGAAATGCCAATCTGGCCCAGCCGGGACTTGAACCAGCGACCCTCTTGCTGTGAGGCGACAGTGCTACCCACTGAGCCACCAAATCTAACATGTAGTTGAAAAAAATGGGGGTCTTATGGAAAATGTCTGAATATATAAGGTTTAAATTCAGAGAAGCAGACTAATTGTGTGTTTGTGTGTACAGCGTTGTGGAGGAATTTTGGTCCAGTCATCTTTGCAGAATTGTAATTCACTTTACAACACATTGGAGGGTTTTTCGAGCATTCAACCACCTTTTTAAGGTCATGCCACAGGCTTTCTCAGTTGGATTCAGGTCAGAGCTTTGACTAGGCCACTCCAAAGTCTTCACAGAGGACGATGTAGTTTATAATTTAGTTTTCTCTTAATTTAAAAACTGCATTATGTGTTTATCTATTCAACTGTCTGTCTGTCTGTCTGTCTGTCTGTCTATCTATCTATCTATCTATCTATCTATCTATCTATCTATCCATCCATCCATCCATCTATCTGTCTGAATGTCTATCTATCCATCCATCCATCCATCCATGCATCCATCCATCCATCCATCCATCCATCCATCCATCCATCTGAATGTCTATCTATCTATCTATCTATCTATCTATCTATCTATCTATCTATCTATCTATCTATCTATCTATCTATCTATCTATCTATCTATCTATCTATCCATCCATCCATCCATCCATCCATCCACCCACCTATCCATCCATCCATCCATCCATCCACCCACCCACCTATCCATCCATCCATCCATCCATCCATCCATCCATCCATCCATCTGAATGTCTATCTATCTATCTATCTGTTTGTCTGTCTGTCTGTCTGTCTGTCTGTCTGTACATCTATCTATCCATCCATCCATCCATCCATCCGAATGTCTATCTATCTATCTATCTATCTATCTATCTATCTATCTATCTATCTATCTATCTATCTATCTATCTATCTATCTATCTATCTATCTATCTATCTATCTATCTACCTACCTATCTACCTACCTACCTACCTGTCTGTCTGTCTATCTATCTGCAATATAATATCTTTACACACACGCACACACACGCACACACACGCACACACACACAAACACACACATACACACAATTACTTCACTTATCTGAATAGACACCTTATATTACCATGAACTAATTAATAATTTCTATCTTAATGTAACCTCTTATTTGAACACAACTGAAGTATTTTTGTATAAGAAATAATACGATAACTTTACTTTTCCCTCAACTGATTAATATAGAACTGTTAAATTTCTGTACAGTATTTTTAAGGCAAGTACATTATCTAATTAAATGACCTAAAAATGAAACATAACTCTACATCCCAACACTGGATAAATATATACCATGCGGAACACACCAAAAGACTGACGGTACGCACAAGAGAGCCCTCATTATAAAAACTTTATTTGAATAAAATGTGTGGAACCTCATTACATGTAGTGTGGTCGGTCTAATGGATCTATCGGGTCAGAACAGCACAGCATCTGTGACTTCACTAGATCAGAATACGATGTTACAGTAATGTTCAAATCTAGCACTTCACTGAAGGGGGGGAGCACGCCACAAATTACACAGTGTAGAAAAACAAAACAACCGCTGAGGAAAACAAGGCAGAAGCACAACGTCAGGGATGTGGGAAGCGTACTTTCGTTTTGGAAATCAATCGACAGTCACACCAATGAGTGATTGATTCATGTCTGAGGTAGCAAGGCAATCATGGCTTTCTCTAATTAAACTGCTTTATTTATAAAAGTATACTACACAAAGATAAATCATCTTGGGGCCAAACATCCCGAAAATCCACATTTTCCTACAACCGACTCTTATAATATAATCTTTCTACATGATTTTTTTTCTTGAGAAATACGGCATCTCTCCTGGAATGGATGCTTTATAGGCACAAAAGGGTGTATTTATTCTGTTGTTGTTTTTTTTGTACAACATCTGTGTTGTACATCATCTGTGCGTGCGCTCTAGAAATGCAGTGAGGGTTTTAAATGCTCAAAAACAATGCTTTAAAGGGAGATTTCACCGCAAACACTGTCAAAACGTCAACAGAAATATGCTGGGGGGCAACATGCGCTAACACATTAGCATCACGAGACCAATTCCTCTAATCTCCACCACATTTTCTGACTGAACTAAATAACCACATCGTTAGAAAGACGCGAGGAATGGATTCCTTGGTGAAGACAGAAATAAAAGCATACAGGATACACGATTAATGGCCCCCCCATAACCCTAAATAATCATCTGGAGTATGAAAAGAATGGGCAGATACACCTCACGTACAATCTACATGTGTTGATCAAATGTACAGTTGCATAGTACAGACAGATGCAGTAGTCCTAGTTTCTGAATGAGAGCGTGGTCTGTTCCAGAGTCTTTGGGCTGGATGGAAACAGACGGGATTCTGCATCTCGGGAATGGGAGTCTTCGAGAATTCGGCTCACTTCACCTGGACACAAACATTATAGTACATATGAAATCAGAACTAACCATATTGATTTTGCTAGCTTACATTGCTAGTTTTGTGGAGAACAACCCTGCTGAAAAATCCAGCTTAAACCAGTCTAGGCTGGTTGGCTGGTTTTAGCTGGTCGACCAGCCTGGTTTTATAGGGGTTTTGGCCATTTCCAGGCTGGTTTCCAGCCATTTCCAGCCTGGTTTTAGCTGGTCAGGCTGGAAAATGACCAGCTAAATCCAGCTTTAACCAGTCTAGGCTAGTTGGCTGGTTTTAGCTGGTCGACCAGCCTGGTTTTAGAGAGGTTTTGGCCACTTCCAGGCTGGTTTCCAGCCATTTCCAGCCTGGTTTTAGCTGGTCAGGCTGGAAAATGACCAGTTAAATCCAGCTTAAACCAGTCTAGGCTAGTTGGCTGGTTTTAACTGGTCGACCAGCCTGGTTTTAGAGGGGTTTTGGCCATTTCCAGGCTGGTTTCCAGCCATTTCCAGCCTGGTTTTAGCTGGTCAGGCTGGAAAATGACCAGCTAAATCCAGCTTAAACCAGTCTAGGCTAGTTGGCTGGTTTTAGCTGGTCGACCAGCCTGGTTTTAGAGGGTTTTTGGCCATTTCCAGGCTGGTTTCCAGCCATTTCCAGCCTGGTTTTAGCTGGTCAGGCTGGAAAATGACCAGCTAAATCCAGCTTAAACCAGTCTAGGCTAGTTGGCTGGTTTTAGCTGGTCGACCAGCCTGGTTTTAGAGGGGTTTTGGCCATTTCCAGGCTGGTTTCCACCCATTTCTAGCCTGGTTTAGGCTGGACATAGCTGGTTTTGGCTGGGCTCCCAGCCAGCTAGGCTGATCAAGCTGGTTTTAGCTGGTCATTTTCCAGCCTGAGCATTTGTTTTATGCAGAGGATGCCTTTCCAGCTGCAACCCATCACTGGGAAACACACACACACTTATTCACACACACATACACTACAGACAATTTAGCCTACCCAATTCACCTGTACCGCATGTCTTTGGAACTGTGGGGGAAACCGGAGCACCCGGAGTAGGGAGAACATGCAAACTCCACACAGAAACTGACCCAGCCGAGGCTCGAACCAGCGATCTTTTTGCTGTGAGGCGACAGCACTACCTACTGCGCCACTGCGTCGCCCGTGACGACACTTTTAACAGAAACTTTCCTGAATATGAACTGATTCTCATTTCCCAACTTTTAAACAATATAACTCCTCAAACTCAACATCTTCAAATAAAACCAGCCAATAAATCACCACAGATATGCGATATACAGAGATGCTAATCCATCGGGGATAATGAATCTCTGCTTACAAGCTCATCAGGAAGATGTTTACCACCAATAATGACTCTCTAATTAAAGCAGAGTTACTGGCTAACAGAAATATGATTGATAATGTCTACCTTCAAGCAATCTAAAAGAGCAGGGAACAAAATATACAGTTGGAGTCCCCTCATGTGAAATTTTTGTCAAGTATTTCCCAAACGATGTTGAACAGATTCAGGAATTTCTCACAGTATTTCCTCTAATATTTGTTTCTTCTGGAGAAAGTCTTATTTGTTTTATTTCGGCTAGAATAAAAGCAGTTTTTAATAGTTTTAAAGCCATTTTAAGCTCAATATTATTAGCCCCCTTCAGCAATATTAGTGTTGGATTGTCTCCAGAACAAACCACTGTTATACAATGACTTGACTAATTACCCCAACTTTACCCTAATTACCCTAGTTACTGAATACTAGTAAATATCTAGTCAAATATTATTTACTGTCGTCATGGCAAAGATAAAAGAAATACGTTATTAGAAATGAGTTATTAAAACTATCATGTAATCTGGGACAAAAATATACAGGGGGGGCTAATATTTCTGACTTCAACTGTATATTTTCAGAGACTTGTGTGTATTAGAATATAAAACAAGAGCAAAGGATTGTGTGTAAAATCCACAGCTTTTAATGTGTGATGTAGTGTGCTAGCCTCACCTTCGGTCTTGAGGACACACTCGACGCTGCAGAACCCAGAAGAAAAACAGAAAGAGAGACAATTAGGACAATAAAACAGCAGTCCTGACCACAAAAACAACACATGCAGTCTGAGTCTCCAAGCTCGGACCCCTGGGAATGTTTTTGTTGTTGGGCTGTAATAAAGTCTACAGGGAAGGCAACTCTGTTCTTCATTAAAACTCCCAGAACATGGAAATGGCCGCCGTATCTCATCGCACAATGCTGGAAATCCAGGATCGATACTTTTTACAGAGTTTCTTTGCTAACAATGCAAGCCAAACCCAGGGTGGAATTCAAAGTTAAGCTTATTAACAACACAATCTTATCGGTGAGCTTTTAGGTGATAAAAACACTCAAGTCAAGTCTTTCTGGAGACTCTAAAGGCTTGGTGATCAGTAATTACAAACATAATTCAGAATTGTAGCTCGCAGGGTGTTTTTTATAGACAGAAGAGTGTGGTTTTTGGCGGGCTGAGAGTCTGAAGTGAGGGATTCTGGGAAGGCGGACAGTGCTGTTTATATGGAGGAAGATGCAACTGGATTGGTATGGATGCATCCAAAATTTCAGATGGATGTTGATTATGAAATGTCTAGTTGTGTTGAACTGATTACAAGCACAAACAAACAAACAAACAAACAAACAAACAAACAAACAAACAAACAAACAAACAAACAAAAGAGTAGAGATGCACTGATTGCATTTTTCTTTCTCAATGATTACGGTTCAGTCAGGTTTAAATGGAGGAAGAGGCAACCAGATTTTAATTCATCTTTGCCTAAGGGGACATTCACATATCACGTCTATTTATGACTAGAACCAAGGTCCCTTTAAAGTGCACATCAAATCAAAACTAAATATATTGCTTTAGTTCACTCACTTTGCTAGTCTTGTGGTGAACAATTCATCTGTGCATGTCATTAAGAAATAAAAATGTTTGCCCTCGCAATATTTAATTGAAATCTGAAAATTCACTTCCTGTTTTCAGTTAAATTCTCAGATTAGGTCTGTCTGAGGTATTGGGCGGGGCTAACGCACTTAACCACGCCCCTTCAGCTGTCAGTTTTGACAACAAACAGAAATGGGGTATAGTCTAGATAGGATACGCGTCCAGCCGTAAGTGTGATATGCATATTAATAAAGCAGCATTTTTTATGACACTGTATAACAATAATTCATATTTTTACAGTACTGAGACGGTTGGGTTTAGGGTTGGGGTGGGGGTAGACGTTAATAAAATACAATAAATGGGAAATTTTATAAATAATGGACATAATTTTCATTAACTTCCTGCCTAGCAACGACCCAGAAATGGTGAGGAGGAAAAGTCAGTTAGGTTGTAATAACTCCCTGCTGAAAAATCCAGCCTAGACTGCCTGGCTGGTTGACCAGCCTGGTTTTAGAGGGGTTTTGGGCATTTCCAGGCTGGTTTCCAGCCATTTCCAGCCTGGTTTTAGCTGGTCAGGCTGGAAAATGACCAGCTACATCCAGCTAAAACCAGCTTGACCAGCCTGGTTTAAGCTGGACATAGCTGGTTTTGGCTGGGCTCCCAGCCTGTCTAGGCTGGGCAAGCTGGGTTTAGCTGGTCATCTCCAGCCTGAACAGCTAAGACCAGGCTGGAAAGGGCTAGAAACCAGCCTGGAAATGGCCAAAACCCCTCTAAAACCAGGTTGGTCGACCAGCTAAAACCAGTCAACCAGCCTAGGCTGGTTTAAGCTGTTTTTTTTTTTGTAGAACAAGCCACGGCCACTGTTTTCTCATTTAATATTCTGTTTCTCAAGAAACTGCATATCTTTATTAACTGAGTTTCTTTTATCTGCAAAAAATCCAGAAATTTGATTAAGCACATTAGTTCTTGAGTAAAAACATGTCTAAATACTGTAGTAAATACAATTAAAGATAACAAAATGTGTGTTACACTGAAGACAATTTGCTGTAGTATAACTATAATATATATATATATATTTCAAATAATGTTGTTGTGGTGGTAAATGAAACAGATTTAACAAGTCTTTTCAGTCTTTATTAATTCAAAATTAGGTTTAATTCAATGTTTTCCTTTGTGATTATTTATTATTAGGTGGAAATATAGCTAATGTGAGTGTGTTAACTAACTAATCAAACCACTGAATCAACACTAGAGCTATTAAAGAAAAACGGTAATGCATATTCATATTATTTAATGAATACAGAAGGGGGTTGCATTGCATGAGTGTATTAAACTGTAGCTATAACATGAGCTGTGTGTAATTCACACAATACAGGGAATCGCGTTGAATGCAATTATGAATGGCAGTCTGCATTTATGAGCGCCTTTGATGCTGTTAAGAGTGAAATAAAACTGTGTGGATCAGACGCAGCGGTTGTGTTCTCTCCTCCCATTCACTCCCACACTGTGCTGATGGAGGGTTTCACCACACTTTAAACGTCGCTCAAAACCTCAAAGTGAACTAACATTGGGTAGCAACATGCTAATGCTAAAACGTAAATGGTGCACCAGCAATTGTAGATTAACATGTTCCAACTCTGACTTATTGTGTAAACAAATTAATGAAAGGAAATGAAGATGAAATATTAAAATATCCCTAATAATGCTCAAGGGTTAAAGTCATTTAAGTGTCCTTAACCCTCGAGCGTCCTTATAGATATTTTGATAGGTTAATAGTAATTAAAACAGACTTTATTTTGCCTTTCATACAGCGTGGAAAATAAGTATTCAACTCATTGTTATGGTTTTTCCTGGGAATAATATCTCTAAAGGAGCTGTTGACATGGAATTGAACCAGACTTTGGTAAAAACCCAAACAAAACAAGCATAACATAAAACAAAAATCATACGAAATATGAGTTATGTGTATTAACAATGGAATGGCACAAGGAGAAAGTACTGAAATATATTTAATACTTTATATAAAAGGCTTTTTTGGCAGCTTAAAGACGCCTCTCAAATGGAGAATGAAGTCCCACGCACTGCTCAGGTGAGAGTTTTTCACAGACTTCAACAGAGTGTCAAAATCCTGATCTCGTCTATCAAATCTGAGCTTTATTTTGTATTTTCTATTGGATTCGGGTCAGGTGACTGGCTGGGCCATTCTACAGCTTGATTTTCTTTCTCTGAAAGCATCTGAGAGTCTCCTTGGCTGTTTTTGGATCATCGTCTTGCTGAAATGTCCACCCTGGTTTCATCTTCATCCTCCTGCTGATGTAGATGTTAGACTGAAGCAGCTGATATTCATTTAACTGAGGAAGGGCAGAGGAGTGCTGAAGAACTACTGAGAGATTTCAGCTGCTGTCTGGGCTTTCACTGCTGAACTACACCTTCCTTTCTTCATGTGTTCAACACTTTTTCCCTGCGTCATTTCATTTTATTACACAGAACTTCATTTATAATCTAATTAGATTTGTTTTATTTGCATATATGGCTTTCTTTAATTGTTACCAACATACTGTATGGTGACAATTTCAAGTCAACAGCACCTATAGAAATATGTTTTCTGAGAAAAATGAGTGTTCAACACTTATTTCCCCACTGTAAATCTGTTAAACTTTGATCGACTCTCAGTTTTTATAATGATATCTTCAAGACTTTGAGAGGTGCAGAATCACTGGCAATTCAGCAGTTAAACTAATCGGACTCAGATCCGTCTTTGGGTTCAGAAATGGATTCTCTGTGCAGAAAATTGAATGGGATTTCACTTGCGGACCCCGACTGAGATGCAGCCCAAAAACTTCACTACATACCAGGAAGCAGAAGAGGAAGGAAGGAGTTGAGAGACCCAGAAGACGGAGGAGTATTAGCTGACATGCTGAGAGATGGATGGAGAAGCGTTAGACTTACGAGAGCATGCAGGAAAACTGTGGTTAATCTGTTCCATAACCTCCGCCAGAGCAGAGTTACTGTTAGCACACTGATGGAGAAACTCTTCTGAGGACACACACACACACAATTATACCATCAGGAGGTCAGAATATAACCCCATGCTGTGTGTGTGTGTATTAGTGTGTATGTTTATGTGGTTTACGAGGACACAGCATTATATAATAGCATAGGCATGGGCTGTTAGGGATGTTTTCATCCACTCTGGGTTGATTTTGAGTCTTAATTTAGCCACAACTTTCAGCAAATGGAATCATTTTGATGGCAAATCTTATTTTGACACATATTTTGACACATATTTTGGGAAAATGCTTTGAAAATAACTCAAAAACTCAACAATTCACTGAGCAAATGGACTATCCTTTCATTATGTTAGGGGCTGTTTTTGCCCGATTGACTTCCATTGTAATTTATTGATTGCAGAACCCATATAATCATGATTTCTTGATTGTTGGAAGTTTTCCCTGTTGGAAAGAGGTAACATTTGTGATATTTACTGTTATATTGCAATATATATCGCATAAAAATTGGAATATTGCAATATCGTACAGCCCTAATGCCTTGTGTACTCATAATACATACAATAATGCGCTTAAAAACACTTAACAGGGTCTTTTGACATTGAAACTTTGTCACAGGCTTCTTGTAAGGGTGAGGATTAGGGGTAGGAGTAGGGTAAGGCCATATAATAAGCATTTTTACTGTATAAAATACATTACGCTTATAGAGAGTCCTCGTAAACCTTGTAAGCTCACAGTTTTATAGTGATATCTTCAAGACTGTTGAGCTATCACTCTATTTTTACTGTATACAGCTTTTAAAACTGTAGCTTTTACTGAATAAAATACATTACACCTGTTGAGAGTCCTCGTAAACACACAGTTTTTAGAGTGTGTGTGTGTGTGTGTGTGTGTGTGTGTGTGTGTGTGTGTGTGTGTGTGTGTGTGTGTATGTGTGTTCATACCTGAGATTTCGGGCTGTCCTGCTGCGTCCTGATGAAGAGAGCCGGATGATGATGTGCCGTTTAACTCAGGCTACAAAGAGTAAAGACATGGTTTGAAATCATGAATAAAAGTATAAAATAGTGATACACTTACAGTACTGTAAAATAGAGATGCTGTTTTAACAATGTGGAATCTGGTATTACATATGATTTGTGATGATTTAAATTTGTACACATATTTAATCCATCACAAATATCACATACATTTGCAGCCAATATTATTCTCCCTCCTGTGAGTTTTTAATGCTTTTTCAAATATTTCCCAATTGAAGTTGAACAGATTCAGGAATTTCCCACAGTATTTCTTATAATGTTTTCTTCTGGAGAAAGTCTTATTTGTTTTATTTCGACTAAAATAAAAGCATTTTTTTAAAAACAATTTTAATGTCAATATTATTAGCCCATATTTTTTTTCAAATTACAGTCTTACCGCCATTTGATTGGATGACAATCGTCCACTCTCATGGACTGCAGGCTTTAAATTAGACGAAATGCTTAGGAACCACAAAAAACCTGACATGTGATGTCCAATATAATGGACACAGGGGTTAGGTCTGTCTTAGGTATTAGGCCGGGCTTACACACTTAACCACGCCCCTCCGGCTGTCATCGTTATGAAAACAAACAGAAATGGTGAGGAGGAGGAGTCTGTTAGGTTGTAATAACTCTCCTCAAACCATTTTCCCCATCTTTCAGAATGAAACGCCTACTTTCCAACATCCAATCAGCTCGCAGTAGATAAAAACCAGCCACGCCCACTGTTTTCTCATTTAATATTTTCATTTCTCTAGGAACTGCATCACAATATGAAAAAAACTTAACAAAAATACGTTCATGCAGACTTTAATGATGCTATTTTAAAATTCACGACACAATTTGGCTTCAATACAATCATGTTTTGTGACGAAGCTATAATGAAGCCTTGATAATGTCAAGTTGTCATGACAAAGACAGGCTGTGATGCATTTGTTAATGTCAAGTTGTCATAAAGACATCTCAAACACTGTCATCTCTGCAAAATGACTTAAAATTGACCCCTGGGTGAATGACACTTAGCAATAGTTGTCATAAGAATGCATTCAATCTCATTCATATTCATGTGTCACGATACGAAAAAATACAAACAAACAAACAAACAAACAAATCAGCTTCCATTCATGCAGACTAATACAACTCAATTTTACAAGATCGGAACTGACCATCAAGATCTGCAGTGTAAATATACATATAAAAGAGGTCATTCCTGCTTATATTCGTCCTCTAGGTGAAAGCCAGAAACGGCAGGCTGTCAAATGACAGTCTTGTTTGCCTTTTTGGGTTATGGAGTTATATCGGGTTTATTTAGCTAAGAGCCTTTGACAAGAGCATCTGGCTGAACTGAGGCTCTCGGCACAGTGAATCAGGCCCTCAGGAGGCCCAATAAATTACCGTTCCTCTAAATCAGGGCTCATTGAACGCCTGCGCTTGATTCACGACACTATTGGCGGCTGCTGAACTCCCTGGCATCACCGTTAGACCGTGAAGCTCATTGAAGGATGAAACAAGAGCACTTTATATAGTGAGGAAGAGCTGGAGCTGAAGCCCGAGACAGGTAAATGTTAATCCCGGGACGCTTTGATGCATATTTAAAACCCAGCAACGTCTAAGTGGATAGTTCTTGGCCAGAAGGATATCCTAGGCTCTTTATACTAGATTCCAGCTTTGCTGTAAAGCATTATTTTGGATTACTGCAGAAAAATAAGCTTGATAAACAGATACTTAAGAGTTTATTATGTAGACATCATGGCAAAGATAAAAGAAATCAATCAGAAATGAATTATTAAAACTATTATGTTTAGAAATGTGTTGACAAATCTCCCTCTTTAAGAGAAATTGAGGATAAATACACAGGGGGGCTAATAATAATTTTGACCTCAGCTGTATGTGTTTCACTAGCGGTGTGTTACCTGATGCAGCAGCTGGCGCAGTCGGTAGAGCTGTGACTCCAGCTGTTTGTTGTGATCCTCCAGAATCTGCATGCGGGTCTCCAGTCGTCCCTTGTGCTGTCGCAGGAGTTTAGCTTCAGCTAGCAGGTCAGCTTCATCTGGGGCTCCGCTAGCAGCTGTGGCGCCGGGCTGACCGTGCTGAAAACGCAACTCTTCATACTCCCTCTGCAGGGTCCTGAGCCACAAACAAAGGTTTTTTTTTTTTATTTACCACCCACCTATACAGGATTCATTCATATTTAACTACTAAAATAGTGTACATGCAAAGGGACTTTTAATTTTTAGCTAGCCCAAGCGTTTTGTAGGATTGGTTTTAAACCACAGCAGTTCGAACTGTAGTTCTGCCGAATGGGCAGTATTAATAGCTATAAATGTGGGAGAGCGTTGATATTATGTGATTGAATTGCAATATGGAACAGTTAAGTGTTAATGTTAAATCAAAAGTAATTCACAAATACTTGATAATGAGATGATTTAATGACAATAATTCTCTATGGTTACAACTGAATTAATTATAAAATAACTGTATAAAATGATCAAATATGAAATGATAAAACATATGATAATAATTGTACCCAGCTTAAATGTCAAATTAAAGTTACCAGAGGTAGAAGGAGAGACACAGGAGGAGGGAGAGAGAGACAAAGAGAGCAGGCCCAGAAGTTAGCCTGATTGCAGTAGAGTCAGAGAAGATTCAGAGGAGGAGAGGAGCAGAGGAGGAAAGCAGACCAGGAAAGACAGGCCAGGAAAAGAAAAGAGGCAGAGCAGCGTTTTACCACCTATTTTGTATCTTTCTTGACCATGTGACAAAAGCCCAAATGCTGAGACATTCAAACTGACCAATCAACATGTGAGCACATCGTAAAACCCCCAAAGTCCACACACCAGGCCCTGATCTGATCAGTATCTGCCTTTGGAGTCAGTATGGACCTTCTTGAGTCAAAAATACATGTTGTGTCATGTAAACAAACGCATATAATAATATAGCCTCTTACAGTTTCCAGTGAATTGTCACGTCATTATAAAATTGTTTAATATCAGATTTCTTTAAAAATCAGTGATTTTCACTGCCTGATTGATATTCGATATGAAGTGGGTCTTAGAAAGTACAAGAAGCACTGCATTTACCCACGCCATGTCTTTAAAATATGGACATTTATTTTATTCCAGTATTTTCAATGGAATTTCTGAGCTAGCCTGCTGCTACTGACAGCGCTTGTGTTTACACGGTCTTTCATCTTGATTTACACTTGAACAACTAAATGAAAGCTTAAGTCTATTTAACTGAATGTATTTTAACTGCATTACAACATCGATGCTGTAAAAGGAACCGTATGAGATTTTAAATAGTCACATAAAGCTTTCTGCGGATGTTTATTGTTGGCTGAAAAACACCAGCTGTGCATATGAAGTCAATTTTCATAACCTAATGTTTCATGTAATGTCTACGTATGGGTGGTAAATAATAAGAAAAATAATGCACGCCCTAACTTATTACAGCATTTCATAAAACACGGAAATCTATTTAGTTTAAAAACTATTATATCCATGTAGAATGTATTTAGAGAACGCTTACGCAGCACTAACAATGTGAGAGCATGTTTTTGGCCAAGGACACAAAAGAGGTAAATATATTTAAGAACTACATATTTAAGTATACTCTAACTCAGTGTTTCCCAACCATGTTCCTGGAGGCACACCAACAGAACATATTTTGGATGTCTCCCTTATCTCACCCATACAGGTTTTGGAGTCTCTTCTAATGTTCTGGTGAGTTGATTCAGGTGTGTTGGATTAGGGAGAGCTTGAAAATGTGTACTGTTGGTGTGCCTTCAGGATTGGGAAACACTGCTCTAACTAATAACTCTTGCTGCTTGTTTAAACTACTTATTTAAAGTGAGTTGAAACAACACAATTATTCAGCTTTTTTGAGGACAGCTTAATTGTGTAATGTTCAAGCCATTTATATTTGTAAAAATGATTGATGCCGAGTTCAGACTGCCTGATTTGAGTCTCGATTTTGAGTCGTCGACAGGTTTTGAGAAATCGCGGATAAATTCCTGAAATCACAGGCAAATCTGTGCTCGTTCACGTGAGTGACAATCACACAGTGTGAACGATCAAAGACGCCATCTGAGAGAATCGCCTATGAGCAGACCCACAGGGAATCCACGTGCGCAGAATTCCGCAGAATTTTAACCCATCATTAATTCTGTTCATTTACTTGAGTAAATGTGTGTAAATCTTTATTTATTTAGTTTTTAAATTAATTACAGTAATATTATTGACTAATATGAAAATGTTCATCTGATTTATGTACAGTGCAGTTTGTACAGTAATATTTTCTGTCTTTTAGTAGAGATATTATATGAGAGACTTGCTTTATGTACCAAATAAAGTTAATCTAATTGGATTTGCATTTTAAACAATAAATAAAAGTTAAAAAGTGCTTATTTTTTATTTCACATATTAAGGTTTTAGTTATGATACTTCCAAAATTCTCCAGAAAAATAGCCCAAAACGTCAGCAGATTCCGTCTGGCCCTACCTATGAGTCGCGTGAGATATTTACCATGCTAAATACCTGGATGATTCAAAACCATGCTGTCTGAAATGTGTTGTGATTGAAAATAACATCGGCGATTACCTACAGCCAATCAGAGATCAGCATCCACTAGTATGGGTATCTGCAGGCCAGCGGGAGGTTGAGGGAGACATTAAAATGTCTTCCTTTCGGTCTATTTGGACCCAAGAAATGAAGTAAAAACGAGTGTAAATTTGGCAGGAGCACCCGTGTCTGTTTGACGTGTCATCTGAGCAGTACCACAACAACCGGGTTCGAAAAATAGAAATTGCTGATTCCCTTCAATAGCCAGGTGAGCAAAATAAGCAAATTTTCAACCCCACCAAAGACTTCTTTCTCATTATGTAGTTAATAACACAAGATATATTACATTACGTGACCCACCGTTGACCTTCTCGCTTCTGTTTGGTTTGTGAGACGTTGTTTGAACACTGAGACGAAGTTGTCTGCGATTCTTATATTGTAAAGTCATGCGGTGTGAAACCCCTGTCGCCGATCCATCTTGCAGTGTGAACACAGCAGCGACGAAACGCTAGCCCAGACAGTCATGCAGTGTGAAAACATCTGTGAGGCCACTACTTTGTGTCACGGTTGTAGGTGTGTGCGCACTTCTAAGTGTCTGTTGGTCACATGGTTTAGTTTTGTTTTGGTGTTCCACGTGTGTCTGTCACGTCAGTGTTTGGTCACATGCTATGTGGAGTCCGGCTGTCCTGATTAGCCTACCAGCTGCGACTCGTTATTTCGGCTATATTTGGAGAGCACGTCTCTTGTCTCGTGTCAGTTCGTTGCTATTTTGATATACTCTCTGTCTGTGTTCAGGGCTGCTATGGAGAACCATCTGACACCCAGAGCTACTCAGTTCCTGTCCGTTTTCCCCGATCCCTGTTTTAGTGGGATACCTGATCTTTGTTTGTTTATTTTCTGTTTTACTTTTGAACTTGTTTTCATGCTATATTGACTGTGTCAATAAAGTATTATCACTTGCACCTTGGATCCTTTTAGTACTCATTCTAGCGTTACACTTTGAATATCCTGCAGTCTGAATTCGGCATAAGTTAACTTCATCGATTTGTGTTTAAAATTCTATGCCTTTCCCAGGTTTTCCATGAGCATATGAAGCCTGTCTATTAATGAGGTTTTTTTTGGTTTATTGTGTGCATGAGGGGTGGCACGGTGGCTCAGTGGTTAGCACTGTTACCTCACAGCAAGAAGGTCACTGTTTCAAGTCCCGGCTGGGCCAGTTGGCATTTCTGTGTGGAGTATGCATGTTCTCCTTGTGTTGGCGTGGGTTTCCTCCGGGTGCACCGGTTTCCCCCACAGTCCAAACAGCATAGGGGAATTGATGAACTAAATTGGCCGTAGTGTTTGAGTGTGTATGGGTGTTTCCCAGTACTGGGTTGTGGCTGGAAGGGCATCCGCTGTGTAATACATATGCTGGATAAGTTGGCGGTTCATTCCGCTGTGGCGACCCCTGAAGAATAAGTAACAAAGCCGAAGGAAAGAGAATGACTGAACGTGTGCATGAGTTATGATTGCCGGACGCCGGGCCGTTTCTTTTTAATGTGCTGGCTTTGAAAAGCAATGAAGAAAAGTGAACCCGCAGGGATCTGCAGCCACTTGTTCTGCCTATTGTTAAAACGCAGCCCACTGCCAAACGCACAACTACATAAACAACCCAACAGATGCAAATCATAACCAGGCTAATTATGGAGATGCCGTGCGGCTGAATCATTGTTAACTGTAACTAATAAAGTGATTAAATGAAAAGTGAAGCGCTCTGATGAGTTTGCTGCGATCACATTAAGCCCTGAAGCAGTAAACATTTATAAATAATCTCGCAACTATGTGGAAATATGGGAAGAGAGCTGTTTTCTTAAAGGGACAGTGCACCCTAAAAAATGAAAATTACCTCCACTGCAAAAAATGCTTTTCTTACTTAGATATTTTGTCTTGTTTCTAGTCCAAATATCTCACAATTCTTAAATCAGGAAGCATTTTCAAGACAAGCAAAAATATTGTCTTATTTAGGTATTGTCTTATTAATAATGTGCCAAAATGAATTGAGTTTTTCCTTAAAACAAGCAAAATAATCTGCCGATGAGGTGAGCGAAATAATCTTGTTTTGACATCAGATTATTTTTGTTTATTTTAAGGAAAAACTCAATTTTGGCATATGCTGAAAAACAAGACAATATCTCTTTGCTTGACTAGAAATGAATCTCTTGATATAAGAATTTGTAGACATTTAGACTAGAAACAAGGCAAAAACTCCTAAGAAGATCCTTTTTTGCAGGGTCATCATTTACGCTCCCTTATGTGCTTTTAAACTTTTATCTTTCTTCTGTTAAACACAAAATAAAACATTGGAAAAAAAGCTGTTTGCTGTTCGGATCTGTTGTAGAGACCCAGGAGTAAGCCAAAGGAAAGCTGGATAATTCATTTATACAGCGATCTGACTTTCACTTTCTCTGATCGCCTTATATTTCACTGCCAGGTCCATGCCATGTCCACACTAATACGCTTCATTTAAAAGTGTTTATTTTTCTCTCTGTTTCGTCCCTCTGTCCATACTGAGATGGCATTTTTATGGGACGGTCACACCAGATGCGACTTGCGCAAATAGAACGCTCTATTCCCATGTTATTAGACGTGTGTCTGGGTCCTTCAGATACTTCAGAGGCTTTATCGGCTTTATCGGAAGCTTTCAGCGGTGTGATTATTTCATTTTTGTCAGCAGGAGAATTTCCCTTCAGGACTTGAACTACAAGAGCTACATCATAATCACGCCACTAGTTAAGCAAGCTCCTGATTGCTTAACACTGCGTGGATGTCCGCTAAAGTTCAGATTTTTTTGCGCTAATCACGCATCAAACGCAATTTATATTTATGTCGATTCCTTAATTTGCGTTATTCGTGCCACCTCACTACACGTGGAGTTTATTAATAATATAATATTAATACTGAAATGTTAAGGCGTTTCAGAATGACCAAAACAACATTTCAGATGCTTTATAATGTGGTCGGCCGCTGGTTTGTCCATTATTGCATCTCCTTACATATTTTTTACACACTCTTTTACTGCACATACTGGAATTTTTTCGGTAAAAGTGCTTCCATCGTAGTTTATGTGCATGTTTACTTCTCGAATAAAACATTTATCCTGCTCAGTTATGCGCATATGTTTTCTATGCTAATTTTCAGAATTGATGCACATCTTAGTGCTTTCCATCACTTTTTACGAGAGGTGGATGGAAACATGGCTAACGGCTGGGAAAGAGTTAACATTGATCATTCCTGGACAGTGTATTGTTTTAATGAAGTATCTGTAACCCACCGCTGCTCATCCTCTAGCCGCGCAATGATTCGCTCCAGCTCTCCTCGTTCCTCCCTCTCCACTGCCTGAAGGATCTGGGCGGGGCTCTGGAGCAGGTAGGAGGGGCTGTGGGTGTTGTGGGCGGGGGTCCTGTTGATGTGGGCAGGGCTTTGAGGCTGGCTGAAAGATGAGCCCTCTCCTCCTAAAGTCTGACAGTACTGCAGGATCAAAGCGTGCTCCTCGTCCCTGCAAAACAAACATTCTGGGTTTAACACGAATGTAATCAAATTAAACTGTTATGCAATGACTTGCCTAATTAACCTAGTTAAGCCTTTAAATGTCACTTTAAGCTGAATACTTTAAAACTACTTCAAACTTTCATAGGCTTACTTCTCAAGCCACCACAAAGGTTGTCTATGAACTTTACTTTTCTAGTTAGAAATGAGATATTAAAACTATCATGTTTACAAATGTGTTGCATTAGGAAACTGAAGAGATCCCAAACTCTAAGCGTGAGCAATTGTCACAGCGAGACTCTGGATCTGGTGGTGTCACAGCAGGTAAACTACAGCAGATAGAAGGGTAATTAAGGCATTTTCCTCTGAAAATCTGACCGGTGAAAGTGAAGCAGAGTATAGGGGATGAGGGTTTGGATGTGTGCTGTCCAAACAGCTGTGAGGCTCAGGTGTGTGTTCACTCCAGCATACATGCGCACACGCACACACACACAAAGACTAATCAGAGAGATTACATGGGCACTGCATCACAGGAGCTCTGCTAACAGCCTGCCAACACCAGCAGATGCCGAATAAAGCATGCGCACACACACAGACACACACACACACACACACGGGGGATACAGAAAACACAAGCACATCTGCAGATCCTGAAGGAGCCAAAACACATCAGATTTAGTTACAATGATAGAGAGAAACCGTAAATCAGTGATCCTCAACCTGCAGGCCGAGGATAGGTACCGGTCCGTGGATCAGTTGGTAACGGGCTGCACGAGAAATCATTAATGGTTTCTGTTTTATTTATCATAAGAGTCTGAACCATCTTTAATTTTGAAAAAGCTTTTATTTTCTCTTTTAAAATGAGCGTATTCTCTTGGTTACATCTCGGTCACTCGAGCATAAAAATTTAACCCACAAGCAGCAAACTGAGTAAGAAACAGACGTCTTTGTAAAGTTTGCGAAGGGGAAAAGGCCCAATGAAGGACCCACAAACTGCCAAGGAATAGACGGGTTGTGGCTGGAAGGGCATCCACTGCGTAAGATATACAGTATGCTGGACAAGTTGGTGGTTCATTCTGCTGTGGCAACTCCTGTTTAACCAGTTAAACTCCAGTGCTATTTTGGGATTTCCGCCTGGATTTTGCCTACCCAAATTGAAAAGCTTCCCAAATCCACATGCAGAGGTGTAAATGCAAAAATGTGGTCTCATTTTAAAGAAAACCCTTTGAATTTTCATGAAACACTGTTGAAAGTGTTTAAAATAACTGTATATGTTGTCTGTGTTATAATAAACTCCTAATAAAAGAGGCGCTTTTTGTATTTTTTTGTTTTAAACTCAAATTTGAAAGTGGACCCTTTAGGTTCTGTGTGGTCTAGCTTGCTGTAATTAATGTTGGTGGTTCCTGCACATGTCTGTAATCATAGGAGAAAAGAAAAATGTCTCCACCATAATCTGTGCAAAAGTGATTGTACTCCAACTGATGAGAGGTGCTATACAAGCCACAGGCTCCGATTATTGTCTTCATATTTCACTATTCTTTTGTTTGATCAAACATAATTCACTGTGTTTGGACCACGTCAGACATATAAAAGGATTACCGATGCACATCACCTCAAATACAGAGGAGAAATGGCCCTGAAGCGCACAGCGTAAGGTAAGAGATGACAGCTGTCTGTGCTATCAGGGGCTGCTTATTGATCATAAATGTATTGTTTTCACTTCTACGCCATGGAAACACACGCGATTCATTCGACAACTGTTTGATATGAGAATATAATTCAGTATAAAGAACGCTAGAACCGTATGAGCACCGGCAAGAGCTTTCATTTGAGCTAGAACTTGTACATGTGTCATATATGAACCATATGAAAAATATGAAAATGACCCAATGCTCAATACCCAGCTCGGGTATCCAAAATACTGTTTATTTAAGTGTAAATAACTTTTGTACAGTAGAATAAAAACCAAAGTGATGCAGATGTGCATAAAATATAGCTTCTACACTTTCAAACGAAACCACCTGAGGGGGTCTGGTGCAATGCTAGCCCTTTAAATCTTAAAGTGAATGTCGATGACGTACCCGCTACCGGGTCCACAGAGTTGAACTGGTTTTAATAAAGGGACTAAACCAAAGGAAAATTAATAAATGAAATATACAAAATAACTGTATATTAAGCTAATTAGATGAAGTGTCGTCATTTTAAATACTTATGTCTTATTTCAGATCAGAAGTTTCAATGCAAAAGCATGTGTGTGTGTGTGTGTGTGTGTGTGTTTCTCTCTCTGTGTGTATACGCATGCGTGTCTATGTGTGCCTTGTCAAGAGGGACAGAGATGTGTGTCTGTGTGTACCTGTCTGAGTGTGTGTGCGTGTGTTTGCGTCTGTGCTGGTGAACAGAGGGACAGTGATGCAGGTGTGTGTGTGTGTGTGTGTGTGTGTGTGTGTGTGTGTGTGTGTGTGTGTGTGTGTGTTGAGATGAAGCTGTGGCCACAGACAGACAGAGATGAGTGCGGCTGTCATGTCTGTCTCTCCTCAGCATCAGTCAAGTGTCTGAATCCCGCAGGAGAAACTCCCTTGATGACTTCTTCAGTTCTCGCACACACACACGCACGCACACACACACACACACACACACACACAACTGCTCCGATCCACTCTTCTATCCATATCTCTGCCAGTTTACACTTCACCTGCTCTCTGGAGCCTGTGTTTACATTCATCTCAAAGACAAAGAGACTCCAGTCAATCACTCTGAGTGCAATCTCTAACCCGCGAATTGTAGATGGACCTAATTCATCTTTTCAAAAGTGGACAAACGTACACACAACCTCAATCAACTCGAGGAAAAGCAAATGATTTCAAAAAAATCACAGATGGATTTAATGACTTCCACATTGGTGAGCAGCAGCTGTGGATCTAGACAAGGCGAAGTCCACAGACGAACTGTAGACGCTGGTCTGATGTCTGGACAGGGTGGTTACGGCTGTTGCTTTGCAGTGGCTTGGGTGTTCTGAGTGGTTTCTAGGCAGTTTCTAACATAAACTAGCATGGTTCTAGTTAGAAAAAGCATTGCAAACTTTTCATTCATTCATTTTCTTTTTGGCTTAGTCCCTTTTTTGATCTGGGGTTGCCACAGCGGAATGAACCGCCAATTATCCAGCACATGTTTCACGCAGCGGGTGCCCTTCCAGCTGCAACCCAACACTGAGAAGCATCCATACACACTCATTCACTCACATACACTACGGACAATTTAGCCTGCCCAATCCACCTATACTGCATGCTTTTGGACTTGTGGGGGAAATCGAAGCACCCGGAGGAAACCCACACGATTTCCCTCACAGTCCAAACACATGCGTTATAGGGAAATTGGATGAACTACATTAGTCAAAGTGTATGAGTGTGTATGGGTGTTTCCCAGCACTGTGGTGCAGCTGGAAGGGCATCCGCTGTGTAAAACATATGCTGGATAATTGGTGGTTCATTCTGCTGTGGCGACGCCTGAAATAGAGACTAAGCCGAAGGAAAATGAATGAATGACTGCAACAAATTCCAATGAATTCGTCCAAACAAATCTGATTTCTCATGCCAGTGTAGACCACAACATCATGTGACGATGTTCAGCAATCCCGTCTAATGCGCTTTCAGCTCTAAACAACTCAAAGTGCTTCTGTTACAGGTGCAGAGGTTTATTTGTAAAATAGCAAGCATGCACAACATTTGGAAATTGCGTTTCAAGGCATCAGAAGTCAAGCTTTCACAGCCCCAGATGAACATTCAGACTTCCAAATTCTCATATTTCTGGAAAACCAGCATGTGGGCTGCCAAATTTCACCCCAAATCCATAATAAATATGAAATAAAAGCCTGTTTTCAATCAACCAACAACCTTTTTTCCCAATCATATTTCCATCAAATCATATAGAGCAAGGGTCACCAATCTTGTTCCAACTTGCCTCAACGCACCTGCCTGGGTGTTTCAAGTATACCCTACCAAAAAAAACTGCTTAAAACAGCCTACGCTGGTTGGCTGGCTTTAGCTGGTCGACCAGACTGGTTTTAGAGGTGTTCAGGCTGGAAGATGACCAGCTAAAACCAGCTTGACCAGCCTGGCCAGGCTGGGAGCCCAGCCAAAACCAGCTATGTCCAGCTTAAACCAGGCTGGTCAAGCTGGTTTTAGCTGGTCATCTTCCAGCCTGGAAATGCAACCCAGGCTCATTCTGAGAATGTAGTCCTGGGGACGTTTCTGGAGACTGCGAAATATGTAGCCAGGGGTACGTACGGCTGCATTTCATTTTTTTAAGCGAACGCTGTGGGGCGGTGGGGCGGTGTGACGCCGTTCCTTTCGGCACTTGCCGGCCGGCCAGCCAGCCGCTCGCCTCCGTGTGGAGGGCTTTCCCGCTGCAGCCAGTTTGTCCGGTTAGCTCTTCGTGTACTCTGGCGGACTCGAGGCGCAGAGAGGGGCTGACCACGACGACCGGGTTCGAGTCCGGGGAAGAGCGGTTTCAGAAATCAGGTAAGAAAACAAAAACAAAATCCAAAAAATGAAGCGAACAAGTTCGTCACAGGGTGAGAATGTGGTCAAAATCCGAAAACGTGGTAAAAATCAGACGAGGGCTTTTCTTTTTCTGGACGGCTTTTGTGAATCGTCGTTGGTTGGGTTTAGGGACGGAGGAGGGTGGGTCAGCCGATTGGCCGGTCGCATGGTCAATCATTCTGTAATCCAGGCAGACAAGCGGAAGGTCGTTCGACAGCGGCCTCTAGCGGTGCAGGAAAAAGCGTGCACAGCGGCCTCTTGTGGATTCGCGAAAACAAAAACTGCAAAAATATGTACCTCCCGGCACGTATTTCACGGTCTCCAGAAACGTCCCCGGGACTACGTTCTCAGAATGAGCCTGGGTTGCGGAAATGGAAGTGGCCAAAACCCCTCTAAAACCAGGCTGGTCAACTAGCTAAAACCAGCCAATCAGCCTAGGCTGTTTTAAGCAGTTTTTTTAGTAGGGATATACCTAGTAAGACCTTGATTAGCTTGTTTAGGTGTGTTTGATTAGGGTTGGAGGTAAAATCTGCAGGACACCGGACCTCCAGGAACAAGTTTGGTGATATAGAGAATGTAAATACTGTTTAATTATCATTGTGGACACTTTTCACAAGACAGTTATGGCAGGTTTAAAAGTCATCAGCGTCTTAAATCCTTGAAAGTTTTTAATTTTTAGATTTCTTTTAAACGTATGAGCATTTATATGTGTATTTTATCATCTTTGCATCAAATTACAATAAAACAAATTACCGCTTGTGTGAGGTGTGTGTAATGCAGTGTGTATGTGTGCACGACAGTAAATCTGACATGATTCTCTCTTCTGGCTGCCGTTATCAGTCTCACACTATTGTTTTCCTCTCTCTGAAAGTCTTGATAACACCATCCTGGAGTTTTTATGTTATTATTCCAGCAAATATGATTGTTAATAAATGATTTGCTGTTCTCTCCTATTCACTTACCAACTATGCCGATTTCTGCTGCTGAGAAACATGCAAATGTGAAAAGGCTCCATTATTATTATTAAATATCTTAAATTGGAAACTCATTCCACTGTGGCAACCCCTGACTAAGCCTACGGAAAGTGTGTGAGTGCGGTGTTATTAAAGTTTTCCTGATATTTCCCCATGTGTGTACGTGTGACCTTGTTCAGAGTAAACAGCGTCCAGCATATGGCGGTAATGAAGGGAAAGAGTCTCCTATTTGATCTCTGGTGGAGAATCAGAGCAGATTTGAGACGCAGATCTCCCTCCGAGGAGGACGAGCAGGCAACGGCTTATTAGCTGTGTAATTATCATCCGCTTGTTCTGTGAAGGACGCCCGCTGAGCTCGCCCGAACACGTCCAGAACACAATAAAGCAAGCTGTGAACACTACTGATCTGTGCACTGTCTGCCAGACTCTTACACGTTCTGCACTTGGGAGCTTTTCGGTGATTTCTGCACTCTGCAATCATGATTCAGTTTGATCTTCCACCTTCACTGACTCTTAAAGGACTTCTATTTTACCCCGTTCACCAGATGTAAGATGAGTCTTTGGTGTCTCCAGAATGTGTCTATAAGTTTCAACTCAAAATATCCATCAGATTATTTACAATAACAAATTAGGAAAAGTTGGCACAGTAAGGAAACGCAAATAAAAAAAAGAAAGTAGTATTTGTAAATTTACATGGACTTGTATTTCTGGCCTGCCTGCTGTCCCGACCTGTCCCCAATAGAGAATGTTTTGGCGCATTTTGAAGTGCAAAATGCAACAACAAAGAACTCCATACTGTTGCCCACCTTAAGACTTGTTTGCAGGAAGAACGGGACAAAATTACCTCTGAAACACTTCATCACTTGGTGTCTTCAGTCCCTAAACGTCTTTTAAGTGTTGTGAAAAGGAATATATATATATATATATATATATATATATATATATATATATATATATATATATATATATATATATATATATATATATATATATATATATATATATATATATATATAAATTATGAGGAACACATGATTTTTGTATTGTCTGCAATGAAATACACGTCAAAGTAAATTTAGAAATCACTACTTTCTTTTTTCAATTGCGTTACTCTTACTGTACCAACTGTTTCTGATTTGGGGTTGTATTATACCTTCCAGAATCGGGGCCGTTTTGTTCCCAAACCAAAGTGTAGCTGTTTTTGTAGCATGTGCCTTTAAATGCAAATGAGCTGGTTCTCCCCACCCACACTGAAAAAAAAATATTTAAAGATGGTTCCTTGGATTTACTTTTGTTTTTTTAGGTTAAGCGGTTGTAATTTATTTGGGCTGAATTTAAATAAATTAAGTTAAAAATTACTAAATTTAATTTGTTTGTTTAAATTCAACACATATAAATTGTTTGCGACAATTTTGCAGACATCATTTTTTTCAGTGCACCGTTCCCACATGCATGTCTTTTTCTACTGCGTCAAGTCAGATAAACAGCAGTCAGTGACAGAGTCAGACACTGATGAAGCAGAATTCCAGATCAACAAGTAAGTGTATTCGATATAAAGTTTATTCAAATATAAAGAATAAATGCAGTTTATTCAAGCAAACGATGCATTGTTTTCTGCAATGATGAGTCACAAATAAATGCCATTACAAAATTTGCCGTACACACAAACATGCGTTTTTTTGTACGTCTACTTGAAGAGGACTCATATAGCCTCTATCTCTTTTCTTTATTACACGCATGCTCAGTTTTAAAAACCTTTTAAACTTGACAAACTCATTCTTGAGCTGCGGCTGATCACTGAGAGCTAATCAGATCTTTTAATCCCAGTTTCTTTGCAAATCCTGTTCTGTGGACATGTTTATACAGGTTACTATGGAGGCATGTTAATACGTGGCTGTCAATCAATTCGGTGGGTGGAGAAAATCGCACTCCTACGTCACATTGCTGTGAGCCTCAAAATCACTGGGATTTGGATTTAACATCAGGAAATTAAAAAAGAGATTAGTTTACTATAATACTACTTCAGTGTCACAATTATAATTTTTTTTTAAAATTAGAATTACATATTCATGTTTAACAACATGAATGAG
The DNA here is from genome assembly GCF_903798145.1 of Danio aesculapii. Classification (NCBI taxonomy): domain Eukaryota; kingdom Metazoa; phylum Chordata; class Actinopteri; order Cypriniformes; family Danionidae; genus Danio; species Danio aesculapii. Next base: position 48,202,289 of record NC_079457.1, read on the forward strand.
CACTGGGGTTAATAATCAATTGTATTTGCTTTTGTTGAGCACATCTGTTTACTTTAATTCAACCTATTTTTTAAAACGCTCTTAAATTGTGGAATTGAACGGGAAAACTACATTACCCAAGATGCTGTGCGGAATATTTAGCTCCACCCACTCCCATTAGGCACTGTGAATTATGTAAGCGCACATATTTCAAAATAACTTTGAAAAGCACTGTTCCTGCAGATACAACCAACAACACTGGATGAACAGATTCGCAGAGCAAAACTACGGAACGAACATATTTTCCATAACATGAATTAACACAGGGGTCACCAATCACTGTCCAGGAGGGCCGGTGTCCCTGCAGGGTTTAGCTCCAACCTGCCTCAACACACCTGCTTGATTGTTTCAAGATCACCTAGTAAGACCTTGATTGGCTTGTTCAGGTGTGTTTGATTAGGGTTGGAGATAAAATCTGCATGACACCGGCCCTCCAGGAACAAATTTGGTGATCCCTGAATTAACAGGATAAAAAAAACATCATCATGAGTTTATATGAGGCTCATTACAGTCTCTTTTTCAGTGTAAACACAGTGACATTTGACTCAATAAACAAACAAAAAAATACAATAAAACTTGAAACACTTCTACTTAAAAAGAAAACTTCTGAGTTTCTTCAAAGCTCCTCTTTTCTTACGAAATAATTGCCTCTCTTTTTAGAGATGTTCTTCTGTTTCCTTCTGCCACTCGATGAATCTTTTGTCTTCATTTCTCTTCTTTTAGACTTCCCCATCTGACATTCATTTCACACAAAAGGCTTTTCCCCAAAAAATGGAGAAAAACTAAACAATACAAATAGACTAATTGAAGTCGGTAGAGGAACTGTGCAGCTGTCAGAAGCAGCGCGGCTCCCTGCAGGTCCATTAGCAAAACAAAGTCTCCAAAAAGTGTGTGACAGGAGCCAGAACGAGCCGCCGTCTCCTTGTTATCAGCCCATTACTCACTTTACCTGTCTAACTCTCTCACACCACTGAGCCGAGACATATCACAACTCTAATACTCTCTTTTACTGCTGTAATGGTGCTTGAGATCAGATCTGTGAAGCTCTCTGAGGACTGACCGACCGGCCAACAAAATAAGGAAAGCTAACTTGAAGGGATCATTCACCCCAAAATGAAAAGTACTGGCTATTTACACACTCTAAATTGGTTCTAGATCTTTATGATCTTTGTTCTTCTGATGAACACAATGAGAATATACACTACCTGACAAAAGTCTTGTCACCTATGCAAGTTTTAGGAACACAACTAATCACTTGTCTTCTAGTTGATCATTTGGTATCAGAAGTGGCTTATATGAAAGACAAAGGCCTCTAGATTACGCTTATTTGACCTTGATTTTTAATTATTTCATTAGGACAGTAAGCTCTGATTTTTTTCAGATTTTTAAAATGGAGTGCAGTGGAAACAGCATGAATATTGTGTCTGACTCCATCATGAGCTTGGAGGACTGCATCCATACATCTCTGACATGACTCAAATAACTGATTAATAAAGTCATCTGGAATGGCAAAGAAAGCCTTCTTGCAGGACTCCCAGAGTTCATCAAGAGTCTTTGTGTTCATATTCAACGCCTCCTCCTTCATCTTACCCCAGACGTGCTCAATAATGTTCATGTCTGGTGACTGGGCTGGCCAATCCTGGAGCATCTTGACCTTTCTTTGCTTTCAGGAGCTTTGATGTGGAGGCTGAAGTATGAGAAGGAGCGCTATCCTGCTGGAGAATTGTCCCTCTCCTGTGGTTTGTAATGTAATGGGCAGCACAAATGTCTTGATACCTCAGGCTGTTGATGTTGATCATCCACTCTGCAGATCTCTCGCACGCCCCCATACTGAATGGAACCCCAAACCATGATTTTTCCTTCACCAAACTGGACTGATATATGTGAGAAGCTTGTCTCCATGATGGTTCCAGTAGGTCTTCTGCAGTATTGGTGATGATTGGGATGCAGATCAGCAGATGATTCAGCAGAGAAATCCACCTTCTGACACTTTTTTTTGAATGATCAACTATAAGTCAAGTTATTATTTGTTGCTCTTACAACTTAGTCAGGTAGTATACTGTATAATGTATGTATTGGAAACTGGTATCCAGTAGCTATGTTTCCATCCATATATGCGAGTCAAATTTATGCGCAAAACTGGAACATTGCATAAAACATTTGCGAATTAAAGCAGCTTTCCATCCAGTAAGAAACACAAGAGTACAAAACTGTCACTTTCTGATAAACTGGCGGCAAATATCAGACTGAAAATGTAGTTTTGTGTCGTAAGAGAACCCACTGTGGTCTTTTTCTTTAATAAATGAGTTGCGCCTCAGAAGATGAAGACGAAATGCAATGAACGCAATGTTTGGCTTTGGAGGAGATGCTCTTTGGGAGAGCAGACAGATGCTCAAGACAGCTCTGGAGCAAATAATAATAATAGAATAATAATAATACTGAACCACTGTGATGACAGACTTTGGCTGAGGGGTTTTAGAAATGAGCAAAAAAACATTTCAGATGTTCTACAATGTGCCTGAATCGCTGCCTTGTCCATTAATGCATCCCATCACACACATTTTTTCCTATCAAATGAAAAGTTTCTCCTTTTCAAATGTAGTATGCGCATTTTCAAAATGCACGTGGATATTGGTATTTCCATTACGCATTTTAAAGAACGCAATACTCCAATATGCACATAAAAATAGGTGGATAAAAACACAGCTATTGACTTCAGTAGTAGAGGTCAACCAGTTTCCAACATTTTTCATTATATCTTCAAAATAGAAGACAGAACTCGAACAGATTTAAGTAAAAAGTAGGGTTTAATATGCTATTGGTCACTCTTTGCAGCTATACCAGCTGTAAATCTCCCAGGAAGGATTAACACAAGGTTTAGGAGTGTGCTTGTGGCATTTTTTGACCCTTCTTCGAGGCCAGTGTTTTCCAACCCTATTCCAGAAGGCACACCAACAATCATCTTAATCAAACACACCTGAGTCAACTCATCAGAACATTAGGAGAGACTCCAATACCTGAAATGAATGCATCAGATTGAGGAGACATCCAAAATATGTAGTGTTTGTGTAACGCAAGGAATAGTACAATCTCTGCTCTAATTTATCCCAAAGGTGCTCATTCGGGTTGAGGTCAGGACTCTGTGCAGGCCAGCGCAGATCTTCCACACACAACTAATGCTGCCATTCTTAAATAAACTGAGCTCCTGAGAGAAACCCTTTCTTTCACAAATGTTTGTAAAGTGTCTGAAGGCCTAGTTCTTGATTTTAGCCATGGAAGTGATCGTACATCTGTATAGGAATAAACGGTATCACACTTCGAATCATCAATACATCCTTTGTCACTGGCAATAAGTCTGATTTTAACAAACGAAAGTGATCATCAGTGGAAAAACAGCTTGTCTATGAATATGATGGATGTTTTTTTTCCTGCTATAGCAAGAGTATGACGACTGGATGAATTGATATTTTAAAAATAAATCGCTGTTTGTTTGGTCACCCTAGCATTCGATGGAGAAAAACCCTGCTTTCCCTTCAAATCCACTGAAGAATGAACTGTTCTTTACATTTCCTACTAGCCTTGAGAGAGCAAGTAATCAAGAAAATGATCATATTTGAGTCATGTATTCCTTTATTCCACTCAAGAGCCGTCAAGATCAACAGATTTAACCAAAAAAGTGAACAGATCAGTATGTGGAGAGACCTCAACTTTAGAGTGAAACTACAGAGGCAGTCTCACTTGAGAAATATCCGATTTTTTTCCATCCATCCAGACTGACCCAGGAGAAGCTTTCTCTACTGTGAAATCTTTTGAAAGAAGAAAGCGCCATATATTTGCACTGTTACGCTGGAACGAGGAGAGACAGATCTGGAAAGCGTTCAATCAAAGTGGGAGAACAAGACGCTGACAGGAACACCACATCACTGCCTACATCTCCCACAGGACCAGAGGAGCCAAAGAGAGGCACAAATTGAAGACAAAGCGATCATACGCTTCTTCTCTCAGTGCAGATCTGAAATCTGAATCTCGCCGCAGGGGCTGAGACGAGACGAGATTGGGGTAAAGGAGACGTCCCGCTCCAGTCTGTGATTCTGCATCCGCTGGCTTGATCAGCAGGAGTGTAAACAGAGTTCAGAAGCTCTAAACCCCAGAGATGAAGCAAGCACCAGTGAGAATGCTAACAAAGAAACGAGAGGACACGACTGAACGAGAAAGAAAACAGAGGTCAGATCTGTGTCTTAGTGGCTTAAACACACTGAGAGTCGCTGGCTTGTGGGAAATGCATGTTTAAATCACTATTGTTTACCCTTTTTCCTCCTACATATTCTAGTCTGAACAGTATTTAGCACACATTCTGGGACTAGGATAAGATTCTGACGGTGTGATAACCTTGGATAGAAATAAATACATTTAAATGTCTGGGTAAAAACATACAACAATCTTTTCCCCCAGTAAACATGTCAGGCTAGATAATTGAACTAAATCATTGCCTTCTGCTGTCTTCATTAGATTCAAAAACACAGATTTCTGTACAACTTGATAAGGCGTCTTTGAATATCTTTCTTTTCTTGGGATTTAAAGTAAGCCATTGCACTCTTCATGATGTCGGTGTATAAGTGATTTGTTCTTCAGATGTTTCCTGAACTGTGGGCAGTAGCTTTCAATGCGGAGGGTCTTTTTCTGCTGGAGATCCTGTTAAACTAAAAACTACATAAGATATACATTTGTAAACAAAAACACATTAAAAAATCTTACATTTACGATAGGAACGAAATTTTACCGGTTATTTTCCTATGCCTAGCTGGGACACCCATATGGGAAATGCAGGTCTGAACTGGGCATGAGACGCCTCCCAAATAATCTCATCCATTTATCCGAACTGGGAAGATGGCATGCATTAGCTGGACAGATCTGACATTGCGATGTGTTATTTTTCTGTGATATATATTGCGATTTGAATATAATTTCAGTATTAAGTGGAAAAAAGTGGTGCTTTAACAGTTGTCAGATATTCAAATAAGCAAATGTAATGGAAAATGGAAAATAACACAGTACGGTCTTCATTGCTGATCAACTATAATCCCAACTCAACATTGCGTATACAACAACTGCGAACGTACACACTGTGATATCGATGCTGAAACTATTTTTTAGTAGGTACACCTGTCTAACTTTCAGCAGCTCAATGCATTTAGGCCTGTAGACATGGTCAAGACGATCTGCTGCAGTTCAAACTGAGCATCAGAATGGGGAAGAAAGGGGATTTAAGTGACTTTGAACGTGGCATGGTTGTTGCTGCCAGACGGGCTGGTCTGAGTATTTCAGAAACTGCTGATCTACTGGGATTTTCACGCACAACCATCTCTAGGGTTTACAGAGAATGGTCCAACAAAGAGGAAATATCCAGTGAGCGGCAGTTCTGTGGGCACAAATGCCTTGTTGATGCCAGAGGTCAGAGGAGAATGGCCAGACTGGTTCCAGCTGATAGAAAGGCAACAGTAACTCAAATAAGCACTCGTTACAACCGAGGTCTGCAGAAGAGCATCTCTGAACACACAACACGTCCAACCTTGAGGCGGATGGGCTACAGTAGCAGAAGACCACACCGGGTGCCACTCCTGTCAGCTAAGAACAGGAAACTGAGGCTACAATTCACACAGGCTCACCAAAACTGGACAATAGAAGATTGGAGAAACGTTGCCTGGTCTGATGAGTCTCCATTTCGAATTTGGCATCAACAACATGAAAGCATGGATTCATCCTGCCTTGTATCAGCGGTTCAGGCTGGTGGTGGTGGTGTAATTGTTTGGGGGATATTTTCTTGGCCCCCTTTTTATGTCCATTAGTAGCTTTTCTTACTTGGACTTTTTGCCTTGTTTCTAGTCCAAATATCTCAAAATTCTTAAATCAAGAAGCATTTTATAGACAAGCAAAAAATATTGTCTGTTTTTTTTAGAAATAATGAGTCAAAATGAAGTGAGTTTCTCCTTAAAACAAGCTAAATAATCTGCAAATGAATAAGCAAAATAATCTTGCTTTCGCTTTGTGATAAATTTGTTTTGTCTACCCCACTGGCAGATTATTTTGCTTGTTTTAAGGAAAAACATTTAATTTTGACTCATTAATTCTGAAAACAAAACAATGATTTGTACTTGTCTAGAACATGGGCGAAAACCTGAGGCTTGCCCTTGAGTAAATAATAATGATGATTTTTAAGCATTCACTAGAGTGAATCTGATTAACGTTAGCCCCATGGCTAACTATCAGACATCTGTGAAATAAACGTGTTCGAATAAAATACAGATAAAATGGTGGCTTTTTCAAATAAATGACGGTGAATGAAAGTAAAACCGGTGAGCCGTGCTAAAAAGTGCCTTTCTAAATCAAATCAGCAGGATGGATCTTTCAAGTGACCTTACTTTAAAGACACTACTGACTACATTCACATGGACATCAGTAATCTTAATATTCACAATCTACATTGTATAAGCGCTATACAAATAAAGGTGAATTGAATTGAATATTCGCCTTAATCTGAATAAGACAATAATTAAGGTGTTTGCATGAATACATGAAGTGCTTTTTGAATGTCGTGCCACCAGGCTATCCACGTTTCCTGCAGAGTTTCATTTAATTTGGGGTGTTTCATCTAGAATTTTTGGACTTTAACTGCAGTTCGGCACTTTCACTTTCATTCTGGAACATTTCATTCATGCCCCTGTGACAAACTGAGGTATTGGATACGCGTAGGAAGTAAGGACTGCTGGAAGAGTGTTGTTTTAATGGAATATAATATCATCAGGTATTGACATATCTGAATCAGGTGAGCTAGAGTCTAGAAAATGATTCTTGATTTACGAATTATGATATTACGAGTTGATATTTAGATTAGAAACAAGACAAAACTCTGAGTAAGAAAAGCCTGTTTGGCAGTGCAACCTCTTGTTCTGGACAAATTTGGATGGTCTGAATCCAGCACAAATCTCATTTCCTCTCTCGTACCACGATGACCTCCTTCAATCGGTCGTAGAATAAAAATCAGACCCCCAAAATAAAACAAGGCAAGTGGGTTTTAACAGCATTTTCAAGTGGGAAATCTTCCCTCCTGCACCCAATTAAACCCAACAGATAATGCCATTACACACCAATCCATCACAAACATCGCAATAAAAACAAACTCAATCCCTTCCTGACATCTCACACACACACACCAGCAAACATATACGCCGCTGAAGAGTGTGCTAATGCATTCGGCGCAGAGATAAACAAGGTGTAAGCGGGACTCCAGGAGGAATGAAATTAGTTCCGTCTACTTAGAGCGAGCCGAAGAGAGACACAGAAGGAGAGACGGCAGAAGAGAAAAGAGACAGCAGAAGTAATTAGATTTATGAGGGCTGTTAATGAGATTACGTTCACACCACTTTACAGACCGTCAGCGAAAACAGAAAGTCGCTATTTACTTGCTGTTAAGTCGCAAATGCTTGTTTTTAATTGTTTCCATCCTGACCAGCATCTGACAATCTTCATTAACGTCACTGCTGATGTAACAGTGCACAACTACACACACACACATTAGTATTGGTTGTTTATGAGGACTCTAAATAGGCATAAAAACTCTAATTATTTGTCCTTAGCCAACCCAAACCTGTGGCATTTTACATTTCAAGGACATTCAAGTTTGAATCAATTCAAGTTTATGTGTATAGAGCTTTTCACAATTATTATTGTCGCAAAGCAGCTCAAAAGGTGCACATTATTGCATTACAATCAAATTCGGAAAGTTTGACACCCAGAGGTTGAACTAGGTATTGCACGCCTGGTTCAAACACATGCAAGCACAGGTTGCCAGATTGACAACATCAACAGGACTGAGCGTGACTCTCAAGCCTAAAGGCTGATTTAAGGCTGATGTAAAGTGTTCTAACTAAAATCAAACGACATGCGATAGAAGGAATATTTCCTATATTAAAAGGATTATGTCATAACAAATACCTGAAATTAAAAGAAACCATTATTAAATGCTAATAATGCGAGTCTGAATGCCATCTTACATGACATTTACTGCCATACTACTGAAAGCAGCAGCAGATAGTTCAGCTCAGATCTGGAAAATAAAATAAACTGCTTAAATTGGACTTCAGAGCTGTGACTCAGGAGGTTTAATACAAGGCAATCTCACGGCAAATCGTAACTTTTTGATTTAGTGGCTAATTTGTATTAATTCGTACGATCTAATTCGTACAATTTAGTACGATTTGGTCTTCACCCAATGACGGTTGGGGTTAGGGGTGGGGTTAGGTGCCACGCCTCCTTTTTAAAATCGTACATTTTTGTACGACTGAATTAGCCACTAAACTGACAAAACGTACAATACTTACATTTCCTCGTGAGATCAGGCTGGTTTAATATGTATTAATTAGATTATAAACCTTACCATTGCGCTGGAGTGCAGTGAGTGCACTATTCTGTGCTTCTGAATGGCTGTATTTCCATTTCTGTCGTGTTTCGTCTGGTGCAAACAGCCAAACTGCTCATCACTGTGTATTTCGTCATGTAGCGTGTCGTTAGGACACGCGATTACAATGTAACCTGCTCACCTGATGTTTACGCTCGTAATATTTATATTATTTGCTAATTAATAACCACCTCATGTGGAACTCTGAATCTGCATCCCATTTCAGAGTCTGCTACTGTCCACCGGAGGTCTCATTTCAGTCATGGATGCACACTTTGAAAGTCTTCCTGACTGAATGAAGGAAATACGCTGTTTTCCATCTGGCAACCCGGGGTGCTGAAATATAATTGGCTAAACTGACATTGGGCGGGTTAAATGACCAAAACAAAGACCCGTTCCAGCACGTAACGCACATTCACAGCAGAATATCTGACTTCAGCATTGATTTTCAGATAATCAAGAATGTTCACTGAGCATGTTTCTGAATATCTGCAAACACGTTATGTAAACATATACAGCACCTTTAAGGTTATTAGTTACCATAACTTTATCTAATTAACTAGTAGCTAGTAATAACAATTAATCAACTAATAACAAAGTAAACTAGTTAGCTAATAACAGTTAATGTTATATATAAACATAGTTAACCTGCAGTTATATTATATATATAAGAGTACAATCGTACATCCCCATGAACCACCTCAATACAACTAGGTCATACCCATGGCATTATACAAAAAACTGTCCTTGTAAACACCAGTAAACACACACACACACGCACACACTTTGAGTTCAAACGTTTGTTTTCCTATCATAGTAAGGACACTCTTTTTAACATTAATAAAATAATCATTCATTCATTTTCCTTCAGCTTTGCTTCTTATTGATCAGAGGTCACCACGGCAGAATGAACTGCCAACTATACCAGCATATGTTTAACACTGCGGATGCCCTTTCAGCTGCAACCCAGTACTGGGAAACACCCATACACTCACATTCACACACAAACACACACACTCATACAAAAAAGGCAATTTACTTCATCCAATCGACCTATAGCGCATGTGTTTGGGCTGTGGGGGAAACCGGAGCACCCGGAGGAAACCCACACCAACACGGGGAGAACATGCAAGCTCCACACTGAAATGCCAACTGACCCAGCCTCATCCTCTACTAGGGTTCAGTTGCTGAGAGTTTATTTCAGTATGTTAATGTTCTTACAATTGAAATGGAATATTCTAGCACAGTGTTTCCCAACCCTGTTCCTGGAGGCACACCAACAGTACATATTTTGGGTGTCTCCCTTATCTGACCCATTATCTTCAGGTGTTGGAGTCTCTTCTAATCTTCTGATGAGTTGATTCAGGTGTGTTTGATTAGGAAGAGGTTGTAAATGCGTACTGTTGGTGTGCCTTCAGGAACAGGGTTGGGAAACACTGTTCTAGCAAACTAATGGTAAGAGAGAGTATTAATATGCAGTTGCTATGGAAAAACCCTCAGGCTGACGTCAATAGAAGGACTGACGCTTCAAACGCAGAAGCAAACGGTCAGACTTTCACTGAAGATTACCAAAATAAGCTGTTTATTTTTTCCAAAAGATTAAATTGCACAGATTTATTATTCACCTTAGGAATAACACTGCAAACTAGCAAAGTAAACATTCTCCATTTTGATTCTAAGTGGACTTTACGCTTCTGTCGCTAATAATAAGTTCTTTACAACATTCTTCTAAAGAGTTCAGGTGTGTGTGTGTGTGTGTGTGTGAGAGAGAGCGCTAGAGGAAGTTGATTTCTTTGATAAAGATCAGCAGCGGGTCTGATTCTGCTGCCCTCTGTCCAGTTAATTCTCTTCATTCCTTTCATTTCCTTCTTCACACTGAAACAGCAAACGTCAGAGAGTGTGTCCCTCACTGTTACCAGGCTAAAAAGACCCAGATGATGGAAAAACAAGCTTTGTGTGTGAGCTTTTGACAAAGAATCACAAATCAAAAACGCAACCAAGAAAAACATGTCGAGATTAAATTGGGGGAAAGCTCATTCTAAAATCTATATATATATATGTTTAGCAGTAATACAAATTGGGGAAAACATTCATTCAAAAATCATAACAGTTAATCATAATCATAATAAAAACGGGGGAAAAGTTTCATAATTAAATCTTTTTTAGCAGTAATAAAAACGGGGAAAAGCTCATTCTAAAATGATTATATTTTATTTTGTATCTTAATAATAACTAGGAAAACGTTTCATCCTAAAATCTTTTCTTTTTTGGATAAACAGACAGTCATAACAAATTAAAAAAAGCTCATTCTAAGGTCATATTATATATTGTTTACAGGAAAAAAAACGGCAGAAAAAAAATCTAATTTTTCTACAATTTTCTTTTATTCTTTTATTTTTTGCAGTAATAAAAACAGGGATGGGGGGGGGGGGGGGCTCATTCTAAAGTTATAAAATATATTCTTTACAGTAAAGAATAAAAGATGGGGGGGGGTCTCATTCATAAATCATAATATTTTCTTTATCATTAGAAAAATTGGTTAAAAAAATGTCTCATTCTAAAATCATTATATTTATATATTTATATATATTTTTTGTAATAAAAACTGGTGTGAAAAAGTGCATTCTAAAACCATATAATATTAACTGTATATATATATATATACTGTATATATACTGTATATATATACTGCTATAATTTTTTTTCTAAAATTATTAATAATTAAATTTATATATATAAATAATAATAAAAAATTTGCCAGTATGAAAAACTACAGGTAAAGCTCATAGTACAATCATATACTGTATATCATAAAAAAAAGGAAAAAGTTTCATTTCAAAATAGTTTTTATTTAGTTTTATTAAAGTTTTTGCAATAATAAAAATGGTTGAAAACTCGTTCTAAAACTCCTAATATCGATTCTTTACAGTAATAAAAATGGGAGGAAAAAATCATATTCTAGAATTATAATTTTTTTCGCCAGTATTAAACACTGGGGAAAAAGCTCCTCCTTAAAGCTTTTTTTGTTTTATTTTTGCAGAAATAAAAAATCTCATTCTAAAATCACAATATTTTCTTTTTTTTATCATAATAAAAACTGGGTAAAAGTTTCATTCTAAAATGTTTTGTTTTTATTTATTTGTTTTTGTTTTTGCAATAATAAAAATGGAAGTAAAAGCTTGTTTTAAAATGATAATATATTTCCTGAATAAAAACAGGGAAAAGGGCTCATTCTAAAATCATATACTGTAAATATATTATTATCATAATAAAAATGGGGGAAAAGTTTAATTCTTAAATGTAATTTAAAAGTAAAATTCTAAGTTTAATTCTAAAATCATAATATTTTTGCCGGTAATAAACACTGGGGGATGGTGGGGGGGCTGTTGTTCAATCTAAAATCATACATATAGTTTTGTTTTGTTTTTTTGTGGTAAAACATTTTTGATAATCACCATTTCTTATGAAAATGCTATTGATGTGTACAAATTGAACAGTGTCTGGTGACTCATCTCATGTGGAAAATCATTTCTTGTGCTATAGATACCCGGTAAACACCTCCTCCTCCTCTGTTTCTCCCTCACTTCAACACTCCTTTCTCACTTCACTTTGAATAGGATCCAGTTTCAAACTCATCCTATTTCACCCTCTCCCCTCCATACCTCTCAGTCTCTCCATTTGATTTTCTCCCTGTGTCAGCAACGAGACTTGACGGATCAGATTCAGACTCCAGCGTCGCTAAAGCAAATAAGAAACATGTCTGCATTTATATGGGTGATTACTGCAGAGAGACTGTGAGGATGATCACCCAATCCACGCATCTAACCTGATGTACTGCTCTGCTAAATGATCACACCGCCCTAGCAACCACTCAGAACACCTTAGCAACCACATATGAAACGCTGATAGCTGGTATGTACCAGAAGCAGCTTTTTAAATCCGAATATTAAACCTTTTATTTTAAAGATGACCTATTATGCCATATTTAACATGAGCCCCTGAAGTCTCTTAAGTGTGTGTGTGTGTTTCAGCTCAAAATACCACACTAATGATGTCTTACAACTCTCTGAAACTTTTAGGCTTCTTGATATTTATGTTCGGCGACTGTCCCTTTAAATGCAAATGAGATTGTGCTCTTTTTCAGAAGAGGGCGGAGCTACAGAGGCCTGTGTGTCAGCATAGTGGCAGATTCAAAACAAGGCTGATGTCATATGCTAATGAGGCAGAGACGGTCACTAGTGGGCGGGGCTTTCCCCCATTGATGACACGTATAAAGGGAGAATGTCAATCAGAGTGTTTCTGCAGACTGTTTTAATCAAGTCTGATTATAACTAATTGAATTAATAACTTTTTACCACTAGTAGCTGGTTATATTCACACACTGCTGACACACACCTGTGTTTAAATCCCTTATAAAAGTGATTTTTGCACAATAGGTCCGCTTTAAAACTTCATATGTGTTGTCCTTGTGTAATATGTACGTTAATATTCGTTGTTTTAGCATGACTCAATATGTCCCCATATGTTCCCCATAGTGAATATACACTCTAACCTGACACAGGAGAGAAAATATAGGCAAACAGAGGCGTATTTACAGTATGTTTGGTGCGCAAAAGTGTTCTTGGAGCTTCGTTTGATTCCAGTTGATCCACTGAAGACTTGTGGACTGTTGACAATGTTTTTGGGTTTCATGTTCTGAACATTTCTGGATCATTGCTGTTTATGCAGGATCTAATAACAGACTTTAAATTTTTGAGTGAACTAACCCTTTAAATCAAAGCTTCTCAGAGTCTCAATTCAGAGGTCCAAATCAGTATTTTGATTAACGGTCTAGAAATCTAAATCATTCATTCAGTCGGTGCCAATAGCCTAGTGGTTAAGTGCGCCGACATATAGCAGCATGGTGCTCACGGCGACCCGAGTTCGATTCCTGGCTCGAGGTCCTTTGCCAACCCTTTCCCCCTCTCTGCTCCCAATAATTTCCTGTCTGAACTTCCATTGTCCTGTACATTAAAGGTGAAAACCCCTTAAGAAATAATTGTAAATCATTCTCCTCAGGCTTAGTCCCTTTATTTATCAGGGGTCACCACAGCGGAATGAACCGCCAACTAATCCAGCATATGTTTTACGCAGCGGATGCCCTTCCAGCCGCAATCCAGTACTGGGAAACACCCATTCACACTCATTCACACACACTACGTTCAATTTAGTTAATCAATTCCACTATAGCGCACAGTATAGTTACAGGATACTCACATGCTTCCAGTGGCCGAGCTGCTGTCGGTGGGCAGAGAGCCATTGGACCGCTCCATCTGTGCCAGCCTGAACACACAAAAATCAACACCAATGGGGGATCAGAATGACAGTATTACAATGTTATTAAAAGGATACAAAATATGGATTTATGTTTCTCCAAAGCTCCACCGTGACTAAACACCCCCATTCATGTGAGAGAAATGAGAATATAAGCTCACACTTCATTTTAAAATTCCTGTGAAGTGCTTTGAAATGGGCATTTTTTTAATCGATGTTTGACATAATCTCAACTGAAACAGGGAGAGGGCGGTGCATAGTGTAGCTCCTCCCCTTTTTAAAAACAGCCAGTAGTGTTTTGTTTCATCATAGCTCTGACAGTGAGATTTAATTTTAATGTTATGAGACCTTTAAGATACAATTCTCACTATTAACATGACTTATTATGCCTCAATAACCCCTAATTTGCTGCTTTTTAATAGTTATTAAGTGAGTAGTTGGGTTTAGGTATTGGTAGGATTAGTAATATAGAATAAATTCCTTTATACATTATAAGTACTAATAAACAGCCATTATCTTAATCATAGGCAGGTAATAAGCCACTAGTTAATAGAGAGGTGTTACTTAACATAGAGTGTTATTGGACCTAACCGTAGCCCTAACCTTAACCCTAATGAAAAAGTGGTCAAACTGTTTTGGATGCAACCAATTTATACTCAATACTGAATACAGTTATAGATAATGCGAATGTAAGAGCTTTACTCGCACAAACACACCTGAGAACTGTTACTTAAAATAAAGTGCTATTCGACCTAACCGTAGCCCTAACCTTAACCCTAATGAAAAAGTGGTCAAACTGTTTTGGATGCAACCAATTTATACTCAATACTGAATACAATTATAGATAATGTGAATGTAAGAGCTTTACTCACACAAACACACCTAAGAATTGTTACTTACAGTAACATAAAGTGCTATTGGACCTAACCGTAGCCCTAACCTTAACCCTAATGAAAAAGTGGTCAAACTGTTTTGGATGCAACCAATTTATACTCAATACTGAATACAGTTATAGATAATGTGAATGTAAGAGCTTTACTCACACAAACACACCTAAGAATTGTTACTTACAGTAACATAAAGTGCTATTGGACCTAACCGTAGCCCTAACCTTAACCCTAATGAAAAAGTAGTCAAACTGTTTTGGATGCCATCAATTTATCCTCAATACCGAATACAATTAAAGATAATGTGAATGTAAGAGCTTTACTCACACAAACACACCTGAGAATTGTTACTTACAGTAACAGTGCTATTGGACCTAACCAAAGCCCTAACCTTAACCCTAATGAAAAAGTGGTCAAACTGTATTGGAGGCCATCAATTAAGCCTCAATACTGAATAAAATCATAGATAAAGTGATTGTAAGAACTTTACTCACAGAAACACACCTGAGATTACAGTTACATAAAGTATTATTGGCCATAACCGTAGCCCTAACCTTAACCCAAATGAAAAAGCAGTCAAACTGTTTTGGATGCAACCAATTTATGCTCAATACTGAATACAGTTATAGATAATGCGAATGTAAGAGCTTTACTCACACAAACACACTTGAGAATTGCTACTTAATATAAAGTGCTATTGGACCTAACCAAAGCCCTAACCTTAACCCTAATGAAAAAGTAGACAAACTGTATTGGATGCAACCAATTTATCCTCAATACTGAATACAGTTATAGATAATGCGAATGTAAGAGCTTTACGCACACAAACACACCTGAGAATTGTTACTTACAGTAACATAAAGTGTTATTGGACCTAACCGTAGCCCTAACCTTAACCCTAATGAAAAAGTAGTCAAACTGTTTTGGATGCCATCAATTTAGCCTCAATACCGAATACAATTAAAGATAATGTGAATGTAAGAGCTTTACTCACACAAAGACAGCTGAGAATCGCTACTTAATATAAAGTGCTATTGGACCCAACCAAAGCCCTAACCTTAACCCTAATGAAAAAGTGGTCAAACTGTACCACCAATTAATCCTCGATACTAAATAAAATCAAAGATAAAGTGAATGTAAGAGGTTTACTCACACACACACACGCACGCACGCGCACACACACACATAACACTTTACTTAACATAAAGTGTAGTTAAACCTAACCCTAGTCCTAACCTTAAGCCAAATGAAACACCTAGGACTGAAGACTCATCCCGATAGAATGCCGTCTCACAGAGTTCCTATAATAGGATAGAGGTTTGTGTCGTAGTCTATATTCACAATCCCATAATAACTGCCAGCGTGTGTGTGTGTGTGTGTGTGTGTGTGATAGTGTGTGTGTGATAGTGACATTGAGAGAATCTCGCTGACGGTGAAAATCCATTTTCGAGTCTTTATGGGTAGAAGGTCAGAGCTGGAGGCAGCCGCTGCATTTGTGTATGGGTAGTTGTTTCTCTCTCTCTCTCTCTCTCTCTCTCTCTCTCTCTCTCTCTCTCTTTGAGCAGGTGTAAATCGAATTGATACGCGCCTAATATACTCGATACGGCAGCAGATTAAATTGGTTTTGGCAGAGAGCCAGAGGTCTGATGGGGCATGTGTGCATTTATACCTCTCGTCTGTCATCGCTTTCATATTTATTTTTTTTCAGTGTTGCGTTCTGCATTTCTGAAGCTCTTGAGGGAAGTTTGTGTCATTGCTGATAAGCTATAAATATGAATTCAGAAATGATCATCAGTGTTACTCGTACTTCAGTCATACTCAAATACAAATTAGTTAGTTCTAGTGCTGTCAAATGATTAATCGTGATGAAACACGCATCCAAGAAAAAAGTTTGAATTTTCATAATATATCCATGTGTACTGTTTATTTATGTATATATCTATTAATACCATAGACTGTAAAATATATGGACGTAGTACCCGTGACGTCACCCATAGGTTTCTAAAGAGCGCAAAAGAAGCTACAAGTAGGCGCGGCCAACCGTCGCCATTTTGTTCGCGCGTCATCGCACCCACGGCGGGATACCAAACAAGGGCAAAGAGGCGGAGAGTGGGCGGAGCTACAGACACCTGCTGGCACTTTGCTTAGACCTGGCAGACAGACTTTACTTTGGGAGAAACGCTTAATACTTTATTACCTGCGACTCGTTTGTGTTCTGACCACATGTGCTTGACTGTACACTACATCAATAAAGTGTTTAGACTTTTAAAAACACTGCTGTAATACATTGAGCCACTAAACATAGCTCTTATGGTGTTTTTCAACAAAAGGAAAACGCGAATTACTTTCAAACACTTCAGATATAGTGTGTGTTAGTAAATCCAAGACTACTGATGAACTCCAGCATAATACTGTATGATAACGCTTCAGATGACTGATCTAGAGCCTACAGCTAATCAATCTGACACATTCTGGAGTGCTTTACGGGTCTAAAGAAAAATATTAATGATAAATGATCTTAAATAAAACAAATACATTTATAGAGATGGTATGTAAGTGTATAACTTTACTCACATGGGAAACGGAGGCCACATGAATGGATTGTGAGCACAATTAAGTGGACACAGCATCCCATATCATCTGATAATTGTAAGAAATAAGTCCAAAAGGCAGCTGACTGTGTAAAGCCACATAAAACAACAAAAATACGATGAATATGCCGAGATCAGTGGCTAATCTGCCCGATTCAGCTGAGGTGAAGTGACGGCGACCAGCGAGACCTAGCTGTCACTCAAGTGGCCACGCCCTTAATTATGCAAACTTAATATAACCTAATATAAAGAAAATGGATGAGTTATAAAAAATTCACCCCCCTCACAGTTGTCATGAAGGGTAATAATAGCTATATGAACCAAAATCGTTCTTTGTACCAGGCTGTAAACACCTTTTTTTCTGCTGTAAAGTTGGCCATTCTAACAGTGGGCTCAACTGCAGTTTGCTCTATTATGGAGCCAGGACTAGCGGAATTTTGATGAATTGCAGTTTCAGTTACTTCCGTATTGGCCTCCCGAGGGAGAGCGGGAGGTTGCCGCTTGATTAATACACACACATACTGTAAACAAAATTAAAATATATACAAAAGAAATATATTTATATTTAGATACAATTTGTACATACACAAAAATATACACCGTACGGACAAATATATTTTGCAAATATAAACTTTTATTTTGGCAGTGATTAATAGTTTTTTAAACCGATAACTCAAGTTTATTAAAAGGTATAATTATTGGTATTAATAAATCAGTAACTATGACTTTTAGCTCGATAAACTCCTATTTCATAGCTTGTTATTAAGGTAGTGGTTGGGTTTAGGTGTAGGGTGGGATTAGGGATGTAGAATAAAATCATGCACAATATGTGCTTTATCAGTACTAATGAACAGCCAAAGACTGGCATTAAGTCACTAATTATACACTCACTGGCCACTGTTGTGTGTTCAGAAATGCTCTTCTGCAGACCTCAGTTGTAACCAGTGCTTATTTGAGTTACTGTTGCCAGTCTGGCCATTCTCCTCTGACATCAACAAGGCATTTGCGCTCACAGAACTGCTGCTCACTGGATATTTCCTCTTTGTCGGATCATTCTCTGTAAACCCTAGAGATGGTTGTGCGTAAAAATCCCAGTAGATCTGCAGTTTCTGAAATACTCAGAGCAGCCCGT
This sequence comes from Danio aesculapii, assembly GCF_903798145.1. Taxonomy (NCBI): domain Eukaryota; kingdom Metazoa; phylum Chordata; class Actinopteri; order Cypriniformes; family Danionidae; genus Danio; species Danio aesculapii. The sequence goes on from NC_079457.1 coordinate 48,220,706, forward strand.
CTGGCACCAACAACCATGCCACATTCAAAGTCACTTAAATCCCCTTTCTTCCCCATTCTGATGCTCACTTTGATCGTCTTGACCATGTCTACATGACTAAATGCATTGAGTTGCTGCCTAGAAATTTGCATTAACCAGCAGTTGAACAGCTGTACCTAATCAAGTATATGTATATGGAAAATCTTAGCAAGTTTATGTTGAATTATTATTTCAAAAACAAGGAGATTCAGCAAATCTTCAGTATTTGTGCTCAAGATGCAGGGCTGTGTAATTGGTAAAACTAACTTAGATCACTATTATTTATTATTGGTGCAGTCAATTTTGAGTCTATTGTTGTTTATTACATTCAGCACTCCTTCCAGAAGCATTTTACCATTTATTAAGCATTTAAAAGACAAGAAAGGCTTTAATAAAGTGTTATGAATCATCATCAACTAAATTCTGACTACTTAGTATAGATGCTAAATTAAAAGTGCAACCCATTTGTCAACAAATACAGACACACTTGAAATATCGCTCAACTGATCAATAATGCATTAAATGATTAATAGCACTAGTCTGTAAATACATAACAGTCTGTAAATATTGTCAAAGTGTAGTGTGTGTGTGCTGTAATACTGAAAGTGTGATTTACCTGTTGGCGTATTCCCCTATCCGAGAGTGTGTGTCATCATGAGGGAGCTGCGGTGATGGACAGAGCCTACAAACACAACACAACCGTGAGTAAAAGCACCAAAAACCCCCAACAGATTCCACACATGAGTCTGGTGATCTACAGTGAAGGCTGTGAGTTATTGAGACGGACCAGCTGAGGAAAAAGGTTAGAAATGAAATAAAACATGAACAGAAGTGGGGTCGGGGGGTGGGCGTGCCGTTGGGAGCATGCATTGATGAGAGCAGCATGCGGTGCAAAAGAAGAAGACGAGACCACTGATGGCTGACTGTAGTACTCACTCATAGTGCTCCGGACACATGCTGATGAGAGTGACCGGACTGCAGGAGGAGAAACAAAAACAACAACCAGGGAGAGAGAGGGGGGGGAGGGATAGAGTATTTTAGGGTCAGAGGTCAAACAATGTAGAGGTCAGAACCACACAAAAGATATATGTACAATACTCCTCCAGTGCAGTAGGGGGCAGCACTAATGTCAGAGAAATTATTGATTTGCATTTACAAAATACTGACCATTAGCTGTGTCCAAAATCGCTTACTACATTTGGATTTTAATTTACTACACGACCTTTATCAGATGCGCACTTCATAATCTTGCCCGGAAATAGTAGCTTAACCAGGTACGTCTTGCATGCTGTTTTTCGAAAATACGATGAATTCAGACATTTCTGTTTTTAGTGTACGCATAGAAGTATGCAATTTCAGACGCAGCCAATGATAACCAGAACTTGAAAATAACAGGTGGGTGGAGGAATAGAGTATTTTAAGGACAGAGGTCAAACAACAGAGATATGCGCTACTCCGCCTGTACTGTAGGGGGCAGCACATACATCTGTAAAACTATACATTTACATATTGGGGGGGGGGGGGGTATTTAGGGACAGAGGTCAAACAGCAATACACACAATGTGCACCACAATTTTGTTAGAAATGACATTACAGCAGTCTGTTCATTGATATGCATACAGTCAGGTCCTAGATATTGGGACATCGACACATTTATAACATTTTGGCTCTATAGACCAACACAATGGATTTGAAATGAAACAAGATGTGCTTTAACTGCACACTGTCAGCTTTAATTTGAGGGTATTTACATCCAAATCAGGTGAACGGTGTAGGAATTACAACAGTTTGCATATGTGCCTCTCACTTGTTAAGGGACCAAAAGAAATGGGACGGAATACTAATAATAAATTAATGAATCAAACTTTTAATACTTGGTTGCAAATTCTTTGCAGTCAATTACAGCCTGAAGTAGAGATCTGCGCGGGACTAAATTTTGAATCCCGCTCCCGCCCGCTCTCGCCAGGTTTGAGCCCGAACCCGACCGCTCCCGCTTATATTCAGCATTTGTTGTCCCGCTGCTCGCCCCGCCCCGTTTTCTTCCCACCGCGCCCGTTCCCTATCACAAGCTGTCTGTATAAACACACACACACATAAGCACCAAGCAAGTGACACACACTCTCTCTCATTCACATAAATACACACACACACAGACAGCACAAAGCTCTCTTTCTCATTCGCACACACACACACATAGCAACAAACAAGCTAAACACAGCATCACGCTGTCTCATTCACACACATACATACGCGTGCTTGCTCACTCGGGATTTCGGGAGTGATATTGTTAGACCGCCCACTCCCATCCAAAATTACACCAGTTACCGACCACTTCCTGCGATTTATTCGGAAATGTATTCCCACGCCGCAAGAAATCTGGTCGGTTCGGTGGCTCCCGCGGGAATGCAGACCTCGAGCCTGAAAGTCTGGAACACATAAACATCACCAGATGCTAGGTTTCATCCCTGGTGATGCTCTCCCAGGCCTCTATGACGACTATTTACAGTTCCTGCTTGTTCTTGGAGCATTTTCCCTTCAGTTTTGTCTTCAGCAAGTGAAATACATGCTCAATCGGATTCAGATCAGGTGATTGACTTGGCCATAGCATAACATTCCCACTTCTTTCCCTTCAAAAACTCTTTGGTTCTTTTGCAGTATGCTTTGTGTCATTCTCCATCTGCACTGTGAAGCACCGTCCAACGAGTTCTGAAGCATTTGGTTTAATATGAGCAGATAATATAGCCCGAAACACTTCAGGATTCATCCTGCTGCTTTTGTCAGCATCACATCATCAATAAATACAAGAGAACCAGTTCCATTGGCAGCCATACATGCCCAAGCCATGACACTACCACCAACATGCTTCACTGCTTACGATCATGAGCAGTTCCTTTCCTTCTCCATATCCTTCTCTTCCCATCACTCTGGTACAGGTTGATTTCCATCTCATCTGTTCATTTAATGTTGTTCCAGATCTGTGAAGGCTATTTTAGATCTCTAATCTGGCCTTTATTTTAAGTGTATAGAGCCAAAAAAGTTAGAATTGTGCCGATGTCCCAATATTTATGGACCTGACTGTATATATATATATATATTGGATTTCCCAGAATATTCCCCAAATATTGTATGAAACAGCAACACTGACACTACAAAAAAAAAGCAAGATGCATTTAGATCAAATGTGGGAGAGTAAATGATGAATTTTAATTTTGGGTGATTTTTATCCTCATTTAAACAATTTAATAAATCAGCTTATAAGCGTGTCAATTGCATTTCCATTGCATGAATACAAACACACGCACACACACACATACACACAGCAGTATTTGACTTCAGAGGCGGATCAGATTTCAAACCAATCTTTAATCTTTCCTATATTTCGTTCCAATCGAGTGTCTTTTCAAGTCAAAACTTGCTGTTTAATCGCACATAGCGAAGGCACAAAAGATCAAACGCCGCGCTCTGACTGGCGAGGGGACGAGTCTAATCTACTGCAGAACCCCAGTGAACTTCAGCATCTCTTAAAATGATGAAAAGTGTCATCTTTCTCCTTTAAAAGAGGCCGTCCAGCAGATGAGACGATAATTACGGGACGAGAGAAACTCAAGGTTAGATCGGGGGTCACCCTTCAAACTATTCTGAGGTGTTTTCACAGGGTCAAGGGATGATGTGGAGACAAGAGGTCTAGGATGAGACCCTCATGCACAATGACAAACTCTTTTTGTTTAGTCTTCTGTGTCTGTATGTGCGTGTTTTTATGTGTGTAAATAAGCACACGCAGGAAAAGAGTTCAATTATTGGGTGTGAAAATTGGAAGTCAACATGAAATGTCACATGTAATGTTAGATACGATAATGATCATTTACTGGCTGATGAATTATTCAGCTTTAACACAGCATACCTGTCAACCCTCTCCCGTTTTCCTGGGATTTTCCTGTATTTTATCCCGCTATCATCCCGTAAAGGTATTTTCCCGTATTTTTCAGTCTTTCTCTGAAGGGTGCCGAATGAACATTAAAGAGCTGAGCCTCCCTATACGCAACCCATACCTCCGAACCACCAGGGGCCGCCTCTCGCTCTTAAAGATGAGTCTGTTTCGTGCTTCCGCTTTGTTTAGGTGTGAAAATTCTCTCTCCTTTTCACTACAGGTGCCGTCTCCCCTTCATATGCAATCCTCAAACTCATGACTGTCAGCTGACGCGCTCCATAGTGATAAACAGACGCTGTTTCCCAAACGCATTCTGTACAATTTGAAGTGAAGTGAAAGCTCGGGTTTAGGTGCGTGTTTAACCAGACATATCCACATCATTAATAGTAATAACATCTAAAGATGTCGATCTTGGTGGGTTTTTATTTTTCAAACACAACTAAGTTTGTCCCAAAGTTAGGAACGCAATCGAAGGCTTTTATTATAATGTTAGATGTGTGCCAGTTTAAAGTGACATCTCTGTTATTTAATGTAATCAAACATATTACTGACAATGTAACTGTTTATTTACAATGAAAACACCTCCAAATGAGCATATTTAGTATATTGGGGATTGTTAGGAGGGGTAGGGGGTCGGGGCAATCACTTATTATGGTGGGCGTATCCCTTATTTTCACATCCCAATGTTGACAGGTATCATAATAGGATCTTCCTATTATCAAAGCAATGAAAATCTTACAGGGTGCCACAGTGGCTCAGTGGTTAGCACTGTTGCCTCACAGAAAGAAGGTCGCTGATTCGAAATCCCAGCTGGGTCAGTCATTTCTGTGTGGAGTTTGCATGTTTCTTCCCGTGTTGGCGTGGGTTTCCTCCGGGTGCTCCAGGTACCCCCCAACAGTCCAAACACATGTGCTATAGGGGGAATTGGGTAAACAAAATTGCCTGTAGTGTATGAATGTGTGTGAATTGAGGGTGTATGGGTGTTTCCAGTACTGGGTTGTGGCTGGAAGGGCATCCGCTGCGTAAAACATATGCTGGAATAGTTGGTGGTTCATTCCGAGGCGTATACATTGTGTATATTTACATAGAAAATGTTAATGGAATGACACATTACTCTGAAAATGTTTGCATTATGTTAATAACATGTTGCAGATAAACCTGCCGGGTCTGTCCAAACTATTGGTCATAAGACAAAATTCTGCTGTTATCTATGCTGGACTTCACTGTGTGCAGAGCGCTGGACTCAAAGTAATGGGGGATTCTGTAAATTAGTGCTGACAGAGTCAACAAACACAAGAGTACGCTAATAAAAGTCGGTCAATATCCCGCGGTGTTTCAGAAAATGAGGGAAAAAACACGGTCATCACTCTTCGTTTAATCTGACACGTGGCTATGGAGTTTAGTGCACACCGCAGCACGTCTGAAAATCAAACGTTACATAAAACGGTCTGATATCACACAGGGGCTCAATGTCATGCTAACGTGGAGCGACAGCGAGCCTGTGCGGTGCAGGCAGTCATTTGGGCTCCACTCGGGGGGATTTATAATCATGCAGAAATGGGTCATCTGCTGCTCCTCGTCATTTAGCGGAGCCTCTTTCTGACATAAATTCATGAAACGCTCCCACTGGAAAAGCTGAAGTGCCTTAATCAACGGCAGTGTGGAGATAAGGAAGAGGGCAGAACTCTCCAGTTTCATGAATTGGCCACATTGGGCTCTGCTCCAAAAACACTGATCTGCCAGGAGAGACATTTAGGGTGCTTTCACACCTAGACACTTGTTTGGGGGACCTGGGGCCCGGTTTGCAAAGTCTTAAGCTAAGAAAATCTCTTACTTTGAGAGGTTAAGGGTACACTGTAAAAAATAAACCTGTAAAATTTACAGTAAAAACTGCAGCTGTGGTTGCCAGTAATTTACCGTTAAAATGTACAGTACAAAGCAAAAAATAAATTTCTAATGTTTATGGTAAACTACCGTATTTCATTCATTTATAGAGGTAATATGTCTGTATTTTGAATACAACATCACATCTTTGTTTACAGATAGACGCATCAGACACAGCCATATGCAGGTGGTGATGAGTAGTATATAATGACCCAATGCTCATCACAAAACAACTTCTCAAGCAGAGAAACTACTACTAAACTACCAGTAGCTGTAACACGCATGTAATTAAAAGTCATGAAATAAACAGTGTTTAATCAACATTAGATGTAAAATAAATCTCTAATGTACATCACTGATGGGGGGAAACAGCTAAAAAGATCCACAGTGATGTCAATGAAAAGCATAAAAAGTGATGTGCCGTGCAGGGCATTCTGGGAAAGTCAATTTACGGTTATTCGCCGTATTTATTAAGGAAACATACCGTTAACCAGGTTACAGTTTTTACTGTAGTACATTTACAGTTTTTTACCATTGAAATCAAGGCCATTTTTACAGTGTACCCTTTGTTAAACTTGGGTTGCAAGAACAAGAACCTAAGGGTCAATCTAAGTCCTTTATGGAAGTCATTTCACTCGGCGGGCCATCTTTGAAACGCCTCTCAGGCATTCTGAATGGGGAATCATCAAATCTACAAAACTGCTTGCCAAGCTTACAATTAAATCTCATATTAGGAATCACCAATTAACATTTCACACAATTTCAAAACGTAATGAATCACAAAACTCTGCAGAAAACACACCGCCTGGGACTGAGTCCCTGAGTGTACAGCGATCTCTGATTGGCTCCTGTACTAGAAGGCGGGGCTTCATTCGCCATATTGACCGTTACAACATTTTTCCCCAATCAAAAACTATATATATATATATATATATATATATATATATAAACAGTATGATAGCGACAGCATGTCTGCGCAGGATTGCATGCATATAAAATTGCAATTTCCACTGCAGCCAGCCCAGTTTTATACCTCCATCCTATATAATGTGGAGATTATTAATATTCATTCTGTTTCCACTGCAGCATGAGCACATATTCTATACTGGACATTATTGAAGGTTCAGTGAGCAGACTTTAGTCTAAGCAGAGTCAGACCTTACTGTCCTAATCAAATCATTCATAATCAAGGCATGATCATACTTAATTTTGGTAAATTAAGCGTCATCTAGAGGCCTTTGCCTTTCATATAAGCCACTTCTTGATACCAATCATCAACTAGAAGTTATTATTTGTTGTTCCTAAAACTTGGATAGGCGACCAGGACTTTTGTCAGGTAGTGTATGACGCTTTAAAAACTGCAGTCCACTAATTTTTTGGGGTCAAAAATGACCTGAAATTTATTTTGAGCCAATACTAGAACAAACCGGGGTTTAAAACTATGTCCTATCCTTAAGATGAAAGAGCTTGTAATATATATATATATTATATATATATAGTTATTTGAGAGTGCTACACCTCAGAGAGACACATACAAAAACAGGAAATGTCATCGAGGTGTGATTATAAAAAAATTGAATTATACATTTTACCATTATAAGCTGGTTATACTCAAAAACTATTCAAGGGTGCTTAAACCCTTTATAAAAAGTGATTTTTGCTCCCCTGTAAAACACAAATGCATTAAAACATGCCTCAGCGTCCCTGTTTTTGTACGCATAATACGCTAACCTTGGCATATCTATTCATATTCATATCTTTTAAGCACCAGACAGTGACATGTATGGGGGGAGCTGAGATATATATCAGGTGTTTTTGTCCGCATTTTGACCTGGAATAGAACGTATTTCACATACGGTCGATATCACAAGCCATTCATACAGCTGGCAGAAATGAGAAATATATAGATAATATATATATATATATATATATATATATAGATATACAGTTGAAGTCTGAATTATTACTCACTCCCCAATTTCATATTTACAGACAGAAGATGTATGGTCACACATTTCTAAACATAATAGTTTTAATAACTCATTTCTAGATGACTAGATATTCTTCAAGACACTAGTATTCAGCTTAAAGTGACATTTAAAGGCTTCACTAGGGTAATTAGGGTAAAGTTGGGGTAATTAGGCCAAGTCATTGTATAACAGGGGTTTAATTCTGGAGACAATCCAACACTAATATTGCTGAAGGAGCTAATAATATTGACCTTAAAATGGCTTTAAAACAATTAAAAACTGCTTTTATTCTAGCTGAAATAAACAAATAAGACTTTCTCCAGAAGAACAAATATTAGAGGGAAATACTGTGAGAAATTCCTGAATCTGTTCAACATCATTTGGGAAATATTTGATTTAGAAATTCACAGGAATAATTCTGACTTCAGCTGTATGTATAAGTTCTGCTGTGAATAGAAGTGGGGGGCCACTCTTCACACTTCTCAATACCTGACAATGTGAATATCTCATTACGTGGAGCGCTCTGGGCTGGAGAAAGATATGACGCAGGCGGCAGGAGGAGAAAAGAGAGCCTAGGAGACAGCTGAAACAAACAGATATTATACTGTACACACAAGAAGCTAGTTGCTAGAAGTCGAGACGCTTACGTTTCCATGTGGTCTCCTTCGAGACCGTCTGGACGGGAAGGTACCCCAGGCGAGGGTGCTTGGCGAAATACTTTTTCGAGCGGAACTGTTTTTTAAGACTTTGTGAAATCCGCATGTCTTCTTCCTGAGGTGTTCTGAAAAACAGAGAAGAGCAGAGTGATGGATGAGGATTTACTTTAGGAACTACTGTTCAAAGCACAGCTACAGTAAAGGCTGAGAGATGCCAGTAGTTTACTTGTGTAGGGGTTATTTTAGGGCGTTATGTTCACTCTGGAGCTTCTCATTAAAAGAGCTGTTAAAAAGTTAATTACAGTAAGAATTAATAATCTAAACGCTCTTGTCTAGTGCGGTCACAAAGTAAAAGCCAACAAAATCTGCCTGTTACTTTTATACAGCACCCTCTACTTCCTACTATGGTTGGAGGCTGTATTTGCCTTTTTTACTTTGATTTATTTATTGATGATTAATATTTTATAGGAATTCCTTGTAAATTTAAAGTGCATGCCAAAGGTACCTACCTATATATATATATATATATTATTATATAATATTATTTGTATTATATTATATTATTTTATTTATTATTATTATATATTATTATATTATAATATTTTATATTATATTATATTATATTATATTATACTATTATTATATTATTATTTATATATATATACTATACTATTATTATTATATTTTATATTATATTTATATATATTATTATATATTATTATATTATATTATATTATATTATATTATCTATTATTATATATATTATATTATTATATATTATATTATATTAATTATTATTATATTATATTATATTATATTATTATTATTATATTATTATATTATATTATATTATATTATATTATATTATATTATGTTATATTATATTATATTATATTATATACGATATTATATTATATTATTACAGTATATTATATTATATTATATTATATTATTATATTAATTATTATAATTATTATATATTATATTAACTATATTATTTATATTATATTATATTATATTATATTATACTATTATTATATTATTATATTATATTTATTTATATTATTATTATATTATATTATATTATATTATATTATATTATATTTATTATATTAATTATATTATATCATATTATATTATATTATGTTATATTATATTATATTATTTATATTATTATATTATATTATTATATATATATTATATTATATATTATATTTATTATATTATATTATGTTATATTATATTATATTATTATACTATTATTATATATTATTATATTATATTATATATTTATTATATTATATTATTATTATATTATATTATTATTATATTATTATTATATTATATTATATTATATTATATTTTATTATATATATTATATTTTTATTATATTATATTATATTTTATTATTATATTATATTACAGTATATTATATAATATATTATTATATTATTTATTATTATATTATACTATATTATATTATATTATTATATTACAGTATATATATTATATTATATATTATTATATTATTATTATATTATTATTATATTATATTATATTATTTATATTTTATATATTATATTATATTATTTTACATTATATTATATTATATTATGTTATATTATATTATATTATATTATATTATTATATATTATTCTATTCTATTCTATTCTATTCTTTTATATTATATTATATTATATTGTATTATATTGTATATATTATATATTATATTATTTTTATATATATTATAATATTATATATATTATATTATATTATATTATATTTAATTATATTATTATTATATTATATTATTATTTATATTATATTATATTATATTATATTATATTATATTATATTATATTATTTATATTACATTACATTACATCATTGTATTATATTAAAAATTAAAGACCCTGGAATTTTAAATACAAATGTTGGCAGGTATAGCATAGAACAGTGCATAAGCATGCAATGGGACACAGCGGCAGACTTGAATTTACTTCGAAACCATCCCAAACACCCTAGCAAGCACACAGCAAAGCCCTGGAAAACATCCAGAAGATGCAGCTCATATAAGCTCTAATTAGGTGACACACACTTGCATCATTGCTTCTGCTAACAAATGGGAATTGAGGCTGGAGGTTCTCTCCATATCGCTGACCTGAAAACACAACTTCACACTCCTTTATATTTAGATCGGCATAAAATTAACCGCAGAGGTGACGGCAGAACTACACAAGTACACACACTCCTGGAAATAACAGGCTTCCAGGAGAGAGTTTTCAAAGTGATGGACTTACAACATTCCTGGTTAGACATACTTTCAGTGAAGACCAGTGTGTTTGGACTGTGGGGGAAACCGGAGCACCCAGAGGAGACCCTCGCCAACACGGGGAGAACATGCAAACTCCACAGAAATGACAACTGGCCCAGCCTGGACTTGAACCAGTGACCTTCTTGCTTTGAGGCGACAGTGCTAACCACTGAGCCACCATGCCGCTGGCCTAAAATTTAGTTTCTTAACCCCTGAACATATCTCGATCTCGAAAGCGCAAACTTTAAATGGACACATTCAGCAGCATCAATTGTGTTAATGAAACAAATTATTTTACACATTAAACATACACGCACACATATTTCTCAAAGGAAGATGAATGGAAAAACCCGCTAATGTGAATAATAGACTCATGCCGCTTCATTGATGTTCAGGAGGAGTTTTTCTTTGTAAACGCTATCGGCTGGTAAAAGTTCCTGCTGAAAGCGCGAGTTGAACAGCGCATTACTCATTTACTCTGACAGCGGGATAAAGAAACTCCGTGTAAGCGCACAACTAATAAAAGCCATATCGCCACAACAAAACAATATCACCACAATGAAAAAGCAATAACGGTGTAACAGCCCGACCGAGGGCCACAAAAAGCATATTCTGTTCAATATTGATCTGCTCCTCTCTGAATGCTGATGACAATATTGCTGTAGAATCGCACGTACATTCGTTTTATTGTTTTCTGTGTGTGTAGTGGCTTCTGCGGTTTACAAGGACACATTTGATATAATTTGTTTTTACTCTATTAAGAAGGTTTATGAGGATATAGTGTGCTTGTAATTCAAAATGCTTAAAAATATATGTAACTAGGCCTTTTTACATTAAGAATTGTCCATGTTTATTGCGTGGCGGACATTTTAAAAGTGGGGGGACGGCTGTATGAGATCATATCTTCATATAATTATTAATCACCTGTTTCTAAATGGTCTGTCTCTAAAAGTGAGGGGGACGTATCCCCCTGGTTGCTACGCCTCTGGGTTTGGGGGTATTGACCGTATTCTTCAATGCGGAAGTGCGCTCGTTTTTGCGATTGCTTTAGAACGTCCGATTCAGTCGCCAATGAGAGAAATGACCAGGAATAATAAACAGAATCAGAATCAGAATCAGAAAGAGTTTTATAGCCAGGTATGTTCACACATACGAGGAATTTGTTTTGGTGACAGAGCTTCTACAGTGCAGCAGGATTACAGAGACAGGACAAAAAAGATCATAAATATATATATTTTTAAAAAGTATATATATGTATAGTATATAGAAGTAGTGAGTGCAAATATACAGATTGACAAGTGTATGTACATGCTTATTACTATATACAACGTTATATGTGCAGCTGTTATGTGCAAATTGGCATGTAAAGTGTGTTGTTAAATAAGTGTATATGTGTATAAAAGTGTACAGCAAGTAGTGATGTTGGTTCCACAATTATTATCATCAAGTGTTCATGAGATGGATTGCCTGAGGGAAGAAACTGTTTCTGTGTCGGGCTGTTCTGGTGCGCAGTGCTCTGGCATCGACCAGAAGGTAAAAGTTCAAAGAGGCAGTGTGCTGGGTGTGAGGGGTCCAGGGTGATTTTGGCAGCCCTTCTGCTCGCTCTGGATAAGTACAGTTCTTGGGGAGTAGGAAGGGTTGTACCAGTGATTCGCTTAGCAGTCCGAACTATTCGACGTAGTCTTTGGAGTCTTAAACAGCAGAAAACAGTCAAACTACTATCTCTCCATAAAAAGTGTTCATGACTACATATAAAAGTAGACTAATGTAATAATAAAAATATCAGTTTGCGACATCAAGAAGCATAACGAGCTGTTTTTAACGTAATCAATAGAAGTTAATGAGACCGGAAGTCTCGAGCCAAAAAGATTCCAACGGCTGCGCCTGCTCAAACGTGCAGTATAAGGTCAATATTGTAGAAAACATCCACAATTTTGTGACTTTATGAAGTATTTATTTTCCATTTCCCCCATTTATTTATGCTTTTGAACTCTATTATGGCATCTTGATCTTTCTTCCAACAATTTTTACCCTTGAAATGTTTAAAAAAGTGACTTTCATAAACATTTTTCATAATTTAAAGTGATATATCATCTGGGTTGGTGTTGTATATTATGCTACAGAAACCTTGTAATAAACTGGCAGCACATTTTCTGTTATTTTACATTTTCTATTATTTTTGCTGGCAATTTTGGGGAAAAACATGAACAGGAGGGCTAATAATTCTGACTTCAACTGCATATATACCCATTATTAATAATTCTTTGAATCATTTCCGCTATGTTTTTGTCTTGTAAACTATAAGTAAACATCTTTCATGCTAAATATCTTACTCAAGACAGTCCTAAATAAAAACAAACATCATAGAGTTTCTGCAGGTTTCATCAAGTCAAAATGAAGACTTTTTAAGACCCTTTTAAGACATATACAGGGTTACACAATACAGATTTTTCATAATGGCCCAGTATTATTGTGAGGAATCGCGTAACTGTTTTTAGTTTTCTTTACCTGATTAGGGAATATGAAGGGAATTTGCTGTAAAGATGTCTAACAGTTGTTGTGAACTGTACCTCTCTGCAAGTAAATAAATAAGGTTTTATTGAGATGTGTTGTTGCTCATAGGATGATTTCGCCCGATTGAGTAGCTTTACTCGGACAAAGCAAAATTAATTTCTGTTTAATATGATTTAAGACCAACAACACAATATTTCAATAACATTTTAAGGCTTAAAAATTCATTCATTCATTCATTTTGCTTCAGCTTAGTCCTTTATTTATCAGGGGTCACCACAGAGCCAACTATTCCAGCATATTACAGCTTTATTGTACAGACTTATTTCTCTAGATATTATTTCTTAAACATTATATTATTACAAATGACTGAAATGTCAATAAAAGTCACTTGGTTAAAGGTGCAGTGTGTAAGTTTCTGACTCTTCTTAAGCATCAAAACACCATCATATGTTTGCAGATATATTTATACTTTTATTACATATAAACTTATTTAACAACACACTTTACATGCTAATTTGCACATGACAGCTGCACGTATACCGTTGTATATAGTAATATAGCTCTACATACACTTGTCTATTTGTATATTTGCATTCACTACTTGTATTTTTATAATATATTTATGATCTGTTTTTTGTCCTGTCTCTGTAATTCTGTTGCACTGTAGAAGCTCTGTCACCTAAACAAATTCCTCCTATGCGTGAACATAGCTGGCAATAAAACTCTTTCTGATTCTGATTCAGAAACATGCTCAGTGAACATTCTTGTTTATCTGTAAAACAATGCTGAAGTCAGATGTTCTGCTTTGAACGTGTGTTACGCGCTAGAACGGGTCTTTGTTTTGGTCATTTAACCCGCCCAATGCCAGTTTAGCCAATTATATTACAGCACCCCAGGTTCCCTTGATGGAAAACAGCGTATTTCATTCATTCAGTCAGGAAGACTCTGAAAGTATGCACCTGTGACTGAAATGTGACCTCCGGTGGACAGTAGCAGACTCAAGCATATTTGGAAATAATATAATATACGAGCGTAAACATTAGGTGAGCAGGTTACACTGTAACCCCGTGTCCTAACAACACGCTACGTGACGAGATACGCAGTGATGAGCAGTTTGGCTGTTTGCACCATATGAAACAGAAATGTAAATACAGCCATTCAGAAGCACAGAATAGTGCACTCACTGCACTCCAGCCAATGATAATGGTCCTTGCAATACCTAGTTCAACCACTGGGTGTCAACTTACATACTGCACCTTTAAAACTGTTGAATTTTTGAGTTGAATTTTCAAAATCATAAGTGAACAGAGCAGAGATCAACATCCCATAATGCAATTCACAACTGCAAATAAACCCAAAACAAACAAAATACAGATCTTTTTTACAGCGCAGGTAAGCCAATTAAAACACCCAAAACAAGCCATTGCTACAACACTGCTTATTTTTCAATCAGAACACAAAAGGTGAAATTCGGCAGGAAAGGAATAAAGCAATGTACTCTATTTGACAATCACCACAAGAAAAATAAACAATAAAGAAAACAGAACAGATTTCATTTTATTCTGACTTTGAAGCCTCCCTGCAGTTGCCAAATTGTCTATTCAAATTCACCTTTAATAATCTAAGTGCCATATTTAAACCATATTCCTGCATTAAAATAGCTCGAAGCCTTAAATCTTGTAGTATTCGCTAGTTTGAGAATATGCTAATTAGCCCCTCCCCCTCTCAGCTCTACCTGCTCCACTTAGCTTAAATGAAGTAATAAAAGCTTCACAGTGGCAAGCGGCACTCTAAAATGAATGTTTATCACCACTATGTCAATCCTGGCAATTTCAAGAGTGAACCAATAAGTGAATTTATATAAATCCCCAATAGATTACAGCCTAAAAGGCACGCAAGGAGTGCTCCTCTTATACTCATTGAAGCACTCTTTGTTATAATGAGATGATTTGATGGCAAGATTTATGTAACTGGGAATGCTGGATAACAAACATGAGGATCCATGTGCAGTTTATTAACAAAAGTAGTCAGACAGGCAATGGTCAAATGGGTACAAACAGTTTCATAAGGGTTTGGTCACAGGCAAAGAGGTTGATACAGGCGGCAAAACAACATAAACAAGGAAACAAGGCAGGGATCAAACACAGGAAGACTAGACAAGGTTACGCTAGTGTCACAGCAAACAAGACTCAGCAATGTGTTTGTGAAAATGAGCAGTATATATAGTCCAAGTAATCAGTCAATAATGATCCTCAGCTGTGGCAGGAGTTGATGAGTGCAAAGAGTTCTGGGAGTTGTAGTTCAGTTCAGTGAGCAAACTAGTTCTGCAGTGATCTGCAACTACTTGATCGCTGGTGATCATTAACAGATATAGTCAGCACCAGGTTGGATCTATTGAGGATCGCAATTACCACCCCTGAAATAAAACATTGCCACCTTATCTGCCACCCCAGCACTGGCAACCCAGAGTAAATCTAAATGATTTTCCTCAACCGATTTACAGCAGTCATTATAATAAAGACATAAAAACGATATAATCATTATTATTAGGAGATTCAAATAACATAAAACTGTAATTAATGAAAAGAAATCTTGTTTATTAAAGCGTAGTCTGAACAAACGACTCCTATGAACTGCTCCATGTTGCCAGATTTAGTCATTATTTATAAGCGTCACCTTGTGGGACTTAATTTTTATACTAATGTCTTACTGATTGTGTTAGTTAAGTAGTTTGGACTTAAAATAATAATAGTAGTAATATTTGGCAACACTGGTGGAAATCAAGAAGCACTGGAATATAAGATATTTATTGCTGTGAGTAGACCATTTGCTAAGATAAATAGAATGATCATCCTAGCTTTTATTACTATTACCATTATTATTAATATAATAATAATAATAATAATAATAATAATAATAATAATAATAATTATTATTATTATTATTATTATCGTTAATATAATAGTTATTATAATAATATAATAATAATTATTATTATTATTATTATCATTATCATTAATATATAGTTAATAATATTATTATTAGAGTGATTTCTGATGGTCATGTGACTCCAAAGACTGGAGTAATGAAGCTAAAAATCATCTTTAAAATCCCTGAAATAAATTATTTAATTAAAATATAAACTACTTTTGAACAGTTATATTTTTAGTGTAATAACTTTTCACAATTTTATCACTTATTTTTGATTAAATAAATGCAGCTTTGTAGAGCAGTAGAAGCTTATTTTTAAAACATACTACTGACCCCAAACTTTTGTCCGGTAATGTAAATATATAATTTTAATTGCAAAATTGTATGCAAATTTCTGAAAATTACCACCCCAAAATAAGTCATTTTTAATCGCAAAAAAAAAAAAATCACCCAAAAATTACGAAAAACTAGGGGTTTGCATGAATACAATTTTTTTTTACCACGAAATCCTGTCAAAATGCAAAAACGTATTAAACAAAACATTATATTATATTATTTTATTTTATTTTATTTTTTTATATATTGTTATATTAAATATTATTATATTATATTATTTTATTATATTATATTATATTATATTACAAAATACAAATGTTACTTCTAACCAAAGGGTTAAACAGAAGCATTTGACCAGTAAATATAAATATAAAACCTCCAATGCACAAATTGACAATAACTGTTTAGATTTGTGATCACGATTTCAAACTTTGGTGTGCGGCAGTGTTATAGTTCCCCCGAGGTGCTTTGAAATCTGCATTTTTATCAATGTCTGACATAATTTAAACTGAAACCAGAAGAGTGGGCGGGACATAGTGTAGCCCCTCCCCTTTAAAAAACAGCCAATGGTGTTTTGTTTTCCCACAGCACTGCCAGTGAGAGTTATCAAGCTCAAGCGCATCAAATGAAATGCAAACAAGGAGAAGGGGCGGGGCTTGTCAGACACTAGAGAGCAGTTGATTGGTCGAAATATTAGTTGAGAAACTGAAGTATGAAAAAATCAGGCTGAAGAGACAAACTGCAAACTTTATATCAGGTTTATACCTTCTAAATGTGAATTTTGGCACTGTTTTGGAGCACACTATCGATATCCTTAACATACCAGCATGTTAATTCCACAGGAACTTTAACGAGCAATTGTTTTGACTAAAAGAATTGCACTTTTTTTTTGTCAAGCAGATTAAAAACACCAAACAGACGATAACACACAGCGGGTCTTTAAGCTTCAGCATTAAAAGTCTTCTGAAATCCTATGATAGCTGTGTGACAAACAGAGCCAAACCGCTTTAGGTTCTTCAGGGGCTCATTAGCATATGCAGATACACACACTCCTCAATTACTGAAATGCTCCTTGTGTTGTTATTATTCAGGGAACAGGAATGTTAGCTGTCTGCTAGCACCGTGACCTTGAGTAAAAGCGCTTAAAAGGCTGTGTTTCTCGTGTGTGGATCGTTTCTGTAATACGTTTATGATGCCGCTCTGTGAAGCGTCCCATAAAAGTTCTGCCGGCCCCTGAATATCGATCACGAGTGTGATATTACTTTTATTACACAGCTCTATATGAAAAAGTTAATATCGAGCGGCATTTCCAGCGCAGGATGAATGGCTGTTTGATTTTTTGCTTCGCCAACAAAACCGTTTACAATGTTGAGCGCTGGACAACTGTAGCCGATACAGTGAAGCGTTTCAGTGAAAGTACTGTTGGAGTCAAAATTATTAGCCCTACTGAATTATTGTGATATTTTTGTCCCCAATTTCTGCTTCAGAATTGTTTCAACACATGTGTAATCATGATAGATTTAATAACTCATTTCTAATAATGTATTTATTTTCTCTTTGTCATGATGACAGCAATTAATATTAGACTGGATATTTACTAGTATTCAGCTTAAAGTGACATTTAAAGGCTTAACTAGGGTAATTAGGGGTAAAGGTTAGGGTAGAATTGGCAAGTCATTATATAACAGTGGTTTGGTGTCTGGAGACAATCCAACACTAATATTGCTGAGGGGCTAATAATATTGACCTTAAAGGGCACCTATGTAAAAAAATCTACTTTTCAGCTGTTTGGACAGACTATGTGCATGTATGGTGTATAGAAGCGTTCATATTGGGGTGATATAAACACACCCAGTGCTTTTTTTTCAATTTAACAAACATAAAAAACGGTGGACCAATTGGAGCGTTTTCAGATCGACCGCAACTTTACGTAGAGAGCGGTCCCCCCCGCCCCACCAATATTGATTGACAGGCGCGTCATCATATCCTCAGTTTGTTGATTCACGGTCCGCCAATTTCAGCGTGAGTTTGAAGCGATTATCACTAAAGGAACACGCTAGCTCTATTTTTAGATGCAAGGCTCATTGGGCTCAACACAAGATCAATATTCTCCACATTATCGCTCTAATCAGAATTATTGGTTGTATCTTTAGGTAGGTTTGCAAACATGTGTACTTCTCATTGAGTCTACCTTATACTCAGCCGTTTGCATTTCCTCGCGAATCCCAAGAAGCTCCCTGTGATCTTAACTAGCATGCGTTTTAGAAATCTAAACATCGGTTTCTATCAGGGTACACTCAAGTAGACGGCTGGGCGCCGCGGACCGCTGCAGAAACCTATGTTTAGAATTCAAAAATGCGTGGCGCGACGATTCGGGACACTTCATGTTTCTGCCGCGCCACAGAGAGTGTCTGGTGTGCCGCGTCGCGGCTTCGAGCGGCGCATCCGGTGCCTCAGTCAAAGTTAATTTAGTGTGCGTGGTTATTAGTTTCTGTGTACAAGCTCAGCACTTGAAACTAGCACACAGTTGGCTGTAAAACTGTACAAAGACACAAATGATTTTGTACTCTCTGCTTGGTCTGTGTCCGAGTCGTACATGTAAGACTGATGCTGATCCTCTCACTCAAGCTCCTCGCAGACTGCCTGTAGACTCTGTTGCAAAACGCAGAGCGGGTGAGCTACATGGCCCCGCACCCCTTGTACGTTGGCAAGAAGCCGAAACTAGTCTACATGTGAAGCAACACACCCCTAAATCAGCGAACTGTGGACACAGCCCCCAACATGACACTTTTAAACACATTATAAATAAACAAATCTGAATGGTGTTTTATAAAACTGAAGCTAAACTGGCACACTCAGAACAACCAAATATTAATATTACATCATAAAAAAGAGGTCAACTATGGGCCCTTTAAAAGAGGTTTCTTGCTTTGTCTAAAAAAGGACTTAATTATTTAAGACCTTTAGATATTTGGACATAGAAACCAAGACAAAAACTCTAGGTAGGGAAAGCACATGTGCAGTGCAAAGTAGATGTGAATTGGGCCTATCTTACTCAAACATATTTCTTTCTACACTGTTCAACAGTGGATTCTATAACTAATAACTTGTGATTAAAACTGCTGATACTGTCAAACCTTTTTCCTTCTTTCATTTATCTTATCATTTATTCATCTTATTTTACTTCTATTATTAGTTTCTTTTTTCCTTTTTCACTGCAATGTTTTGTTTTCTGTCATTACAGCAAGTCTGACTTTGGCTGTGATGTGCATAATATAATCCTGTGTTGGATTTTTCCTGTACTGAACAAAATTGCTAAATATTCTCATTGTTCACATATATATATATATAAAAAGTCACTGGACCTGAACTAACAGTTCTATAATGAGATGTGTGGCGTGTCAGGTGACTGATTGATTGGTTGTGTTAGTTTATGAACTCTCGTCTGTCCTCCATCATGTCATTTGTTGGCTGTGTGTTTTGCTTGGCGATCGGTTTCTCCTGAATTCATCATTCCTGTCAGACCTCTATCACACACCAGCACCAGCGGCTGCGAAATGTCCCCGTGCCTGCTTTTTGACAGGAAAATAATGCCTTTCTTTTCCCTTCAAGCTGACATGTTTTGGATATTCCAACACTTTCACTTTTGTTCACACACTGACTTGTTCTTATATCCTGATGGGGACCCCCATTGACATGATGTTTCTACTTTACAAACTGTCTGACAAAAGTCCTGTCGCCTATCCAAGTTTTAGGAACACAAATAATATCTTGACTTTTAGATGATCATTTGGTATCAGAAGTGTCTTATATGAAAGGTAAAGGCCTCTAGATTCCGCTTATTTACCACAATAAAATCTGATCATGCCTTGATTATTAATGATTTGATTAGGACAGTAAGGTCTGACTCTGCTTAGACTAAAGTCTGCTCACTGAACCTTTAATATATCCAGTATAGAATATGTGCTCATGCTGCAGTGGAAACAGAATGAATATTGTGTCTGACTCCATCATGAGCTTGGAGGACTGCATCCATACATCTCTGACATGACTCAAATCACTGATTAATAAAGTCATCTGGAATGGCAAAGAAAGCCTTCTTGCAGGACTCCCAGAGTTCATCAAGATTAGGATTCATCTTCAACGCCTCCTCCTCCATCTTACCCCAGACGTGCTCAATAATGTTCATCTCTGGTGACTGGGCTGGCCAATCCTGGAGCACCTTGACCTTCTTTGCTTTCAGGAGCTTTGAAATGGAGGCTGAAGTATGAGAAGGAGCGCTATCCTGCTGGAGAATTCACCCTCTCCTGTGGTTTGTAATGTAATGGGGCAGCACAAATGTCTTGATACCACTCAGGCTGTTGATGTTGATCATCCACTCGGCAGATCTCTCGCACGCCCCCATACTGAATGGAACCCCAAACCATGATCTTTCCTTCACCAAACTTGACTGATTTCTGTGAGAATCTTGGCTCCATGTGGGTTCCAGTAGGTCTTCTGCAGTATTGGTGATGATTAGGATGCAGATCAACAGATGATTCATGGGAAAAATCCACCTTCTGACACTTTTCCTAAAGATCAACTAGAAGTCAAGGTATTATTTGTTGCTCTTACAACTGGGATTTACGACAAGACTTTTGTCAGGTAGTGTGTTTCTCTCCTTTACCCTAAGTCCCATCACAGCAAATAATCTGCACTTTCAAAATACTTCATTCTGTCTTGATTCATAAGCATGTTTACCCACCAGGCCTGCAATTTTAGTCCACACATTGACATACGCTTCATGAGACTGTGTGTATTCATGTTAAGTGCCCACTGGAATATAAAACCAAGTACACACACACACACAGACAGACAGACATGACCAGGCCATCTACAAGCCTGCACTCAGCCATGTTTACGACTGATGAAAAGGAACCCTCGAGTTGAAGTGCTGCTGTTTAAAGAGGAATCGTTGTTTCATTATTCAGTCTAAGTCCTCTGAATTTGCACACAGAGTGGAAATAATCTGTTTATCGGCTGATCATGGCGGTGACGGCTTTTCGATTCCACTCTCTAAAACTGAGAGCTTCTATTTCAGCTTTCACACCGCTTCTGTTGCGAAGGAGGAAGGAAATCCTGAGGCTAATAGATCAAGACTTAACTCTCCGTCTGACCTGAAGAAACTAAACTCCGCCATTACTCCTGTTCACCGACCACACACACACACACTTCACACTCCTGGGGAAAAAATCCTGAAAATCCTCCAAAGGGTATTTAGTATGATTAAAGCTCCTACAACATCTAGGCAGCACGGCATGTTTCTTCTTTTTTAGGCTAGTTTTAACAGCAGACGACACTCTAGGCAAGTTTGTAACAGCAGGTGGCGCTCTAGGCTAGTTTTAACAGCAGACGACGCTATAGGCAAGTTTATAACAGCAGATGGCGCTCTAGGCTAGTTTTAACAGCAGACGGCGCTCTAGGCTAGTTTTAACAGCAGACGGCGCTCTAGGCTAGTTTGTAACAGCAGATGGCGCTCTAGGCTAGTTTGTAACAGCAGATGGCGCTCTAGGCTAGTGTTTAACAGCAGACGGCGCTACAGGCTAGTTTTAACAGCAGACGACGCTATAGGCAAGTTTATAACAGCAGATGGCGCTCTAGGCTAGTTTTAACAGCAGACGGCGCTCTAGGCTAGTTTTAACAGCAGACGACACTCTAGGCAAGTTTGTAACAGCAGGTGGCGCTCTAGGCTAGTTTTAACAGCGACGGCGCTCTAGGCTAGTTTAACAGCAGACGGCGCTCTAGGCTAGTTTATAACAGCAGATGGCGCTCTAGGCTAGTTTTAACAGCAGACGGCGCTCTAGGCTAGTTTGTAACAGCAGATGGCGCTCTAGGCTAGTTTTTAACAGCAGATGGCGCTCTAGACTAGTGTTTAACAGCAGACGGCGCTACAGGCTAGTTTTTAGCAGCAGATGGTGCTCTAGGCTAGTTTTAACAGCAGACGCCGCTCTCGGCTAGTTTGTAACACCAGATGGCGCTCTAGGCTAGATTTAACAGCAGACGGCGCTCTAGGCTAGTTTGTAACAGCAGATGGCGCTCTAGGCTAGTTTTAACAGCAAACGGCGCTCTAGGCTAGTTTTAACAGTAGATGGTGCTCTAGACTGGTGTTTAACAGCAGATGCGCTCTAGGCTAGTTTTAACAGCAAACGGCACTCTAGGCTAGTTTTAACAGTAGATGGTGCTCTAGACTGGTGTTTAACAGCAGACGGCGCTATAGGCTAGTTTTTAGCAGCAGAAGGCGCTCTAGGCTAGTTTTAACAGCAGACGGCACTCTAGACTAGTTTGTAACAGCAGATGGCGCTCTAGGCTAGTTTTTAACGGCAGACGGCGCTCTAGGCTAGTTTTAACAGCAGACGGCGCTCTAGGCTAGTTTTAACAGCAGACGGCGCTCTAGGCTAGTTTTACCAGCAGATGGCACTCTAGGCTAGGTTTAACAGCAGATGGTGCTCTAGACTAGTTTTAACAGCAGATGGTGCTCTAGACTAGTTTTAACAGCAGATGGCGCTCTAGGCTAGTGTTTAACAGCAGGTGGCGCTCTAGACTAGTTTTAACAGCAGATGGCGCTCTAGGCTAGTTTTACAGCAGATGGCGCTCTAGGCTAGTGTTTAACAGCAGGTGCGCTCTAGGACTAGTTTTTAACAGCAGGTGGCGCTCTAGACTAGTTTTAACAGCAGATGGCACTCTAGGCTAGTGTTTAACGAGCAGGGTGGCGCTCTAGACTAGTTTTAACAGCAGATGGCGCTCTAGGCTAGTGTTTAACAGGCAGGTGCGCTCTAGGCTAGTTTTAACAGCAGATGGCGCTCTAGACTAGTTTTAACAGCAGACGGTGCTCTAGGCTAGTTTTAACAGCAGATGGCGCTCTAGACTAGTTTTAACAGCAGACTGTGCTCTAGACTAGTTTTTAACAGCAGAGGGCGCTCTAGGCTAGTTTTAAAATTCAGATGGTGCTCCATGCTAGATTTCAACAACAGATGGCACTAGGACTATTTTTAAATGCAGATGGCGCTCTAGGCTAGTTTTCACCAGCAGACGGCGCTGAAGACAAGTTTTAAACAGCAACATGCGATCTAAGCTAGGCTGCATTTAAGATGCAGATGGCTCTCTAGGCTTGTTCTTAACAGCAGATGACGGTGCTCTATGCTAATTATAACAGCAGATGACGATGTACTAAGCAGGATAATGTACATCTTGCCATCTTGTTCTTGCAAAATAAATCCCTCTAGTATCCCTTTAGTCTTATTGAGCAGTTTTCAGCTGCTGTCTGGGCCTGTCACTGCCTTTCTAAGCCTCCCTTTCTTCATGTGTTTGATACTTTTTCTCTGCATCATTTCATTTTTTACTTCATTTGTAAAATAATTAGATTATTTTTCTTTCCATATATAGATTTCTTTGGTTACCAACATCCAGGGAAACTTTCAAGCCAACAGCACCTTTATAAATATGTTTTCTGAGAAAAATGTTGAGGTGTTCAATACTTATTTCCCTCTCTGTATATCTACTAGCACCGATGGACCACTGTGATGCCCATTCATGCAAAATCTCTCTTTTATGAGCTCCAATTAGAGGGGTTCATTACACAAGGCTTAATTTGATGGGTAGAGATAGCCTGTGCGAGGTGTTTGTGATCCGCTAACTCACCGGTGTGCAGTACTCCACCATCGGGTAGTTCAGTTTATGACCCTTCGCTGTGCGACCAGAGAAGAAACAGCTCTGGCAGACGTCATAGTTAAAGTGTTTCAAACTGCGATATCTGCAGAGAGAAAAACAAACAACAAATCAGGCTTTCATTATAGGAAGAATTTTTGATTTGCTTGATATACACTTGAAGTCAGAATTATAAGCCACAAACACATTTCTTATCACAATAGTTTTAATAACTCATCTCTAATAGCCGATTTCTTTTCTCTTTGTCATGATGACAGCACATAATATTAGACTAGATATTCTTCAAGACACTAGTATTCAGCTTAAAGTGACATTTAAAGGCTTAACTAGGGTAATTAGGGTAAAGTTAGGGTAATTAGGCAAGTCATTGTATAACAGTGGTTTATTCTGGAGACAATCCAACACTAATATTGCTGAAGGGGGCTAATAATATTGAGCTTTAAATGGCTTTAAAACTATTAAAAACTGCTTTTATTCTAGCTGAAATAAAACAAATAAGACTTTCTCCAGAAGAAAAAATATTAGAGGAAATACTGTGAAAAATTCCTGAATCTGTTCAACACCATTTGGGAAATATTTGACTTTAACTGTGTATTATTGTTAGTTGCTTTACAGATTTGGAGTAAAGTCATGTAAATATTCAATTGACAGAAATTTTATAGATGACAAATTTGACAAATACCAGAAGGAAAAAAAACTGTGCACCAAAACGTACCATTGAATGAACAAATACACTGACTAGGCAAACGTTTATGTGAAGAAAAAAAAGAGGAAGACACTAAGAAGGAACTAAGGAGAACTCCTCCACATTACAAGTAAATTGAAGCCACATTTCTGCATGTAATGTAACGTGTTCTCAGATTATATTAATCTCACAATTTACATTAATATTCCATGGATGTTAAATAATTCAATTTAGAAACACCCTTAAAAGAAAACAGCATTGATCCCAGCCACATTTTATAAAGCATAATACTCACTAATCTTTTTTACACATACATTATAGGCACCTTTTATCCCACTTTAACAGAATGTAAAATAACTCTCTGGTGTATCTAGACTGTGTAGTGAAGTTTCAGCACAAAATAGCACACAGATAATGTTCTCCAGCTCTCTGAAACTGACCCTTTTAGGCTTTGATCCTAATTGTGGTGTTTTGGTGACTGTCGCTTTAAATGCAAATGAGATTGCTCTTTTAAAAAGAGGGCGGAGCTACGAATGCCTGTGTGTCAGCATAGTGGCACATTCAAAAACAAGACTAACGTCATATGCTAATGAGGGAGAGATGGTCACTAGTGGGCGGGGCTTTACCTCCTCTGATGACATGTATAAAGGAAGAATGTCAATCAAAGTGTTTCTGCAGACCGTTTTAATCAAGTTTGATTATAAACAACAGAATTAATTAATTTTGACAATGATAAGCTGCTTATATCACACACTGCTGCCACACAACTGTGTTTAAACCCCTTATAAAAGTCCTTTTTTGCATAATAGCGCACATTTACTCTACTTGCACTGCATTATTTGACAATTATTAGTACTTTAGCTTGAATATGATCTTTCACTAGT
>NC_079457.1:48251529-48264029 GCF_903798145.1 Danio aesculapii
CCTATAGTAGGGGCTCTTTAAGAAATAGTTTCTTAATCTTTGTTATACCCAAAACACACCCATTACACATTAATAGAATAAGAACAACCATTTTAGACCAGGCGCCTGGTCCACAGACTGTTTAATAACCACGGGTGGAGTCATGACGAGAGAGGAAAATCACAACAGCCAATCACAGTGTTTTAAAGGGATCTATCATACTACAAGCTGGTCTAAAGTCAACGGTGTAGGGTATTTCTTTGTTATTTAAAGAGTGTGTTGGTGTTATGCGCCTATGCGGGTCCAAAATGTGTAATATTGCTTATTACACACATAGGGATGCACAGCAGTACACAAATATCTATAAACATGAAAAATGAAAGGATTGAAATGTAAAAATAGATAATATTCTCTCACCTCAGGGGGCTTTGGTGAAATCCGGATGTGATGTCAATTTATTTATGCCAATTTACATTTGTTTAGTATTATTAATATCAGTAGTATTTATTTAATGGATATTTATGTCTGTTTTTATCATTTTTTGTTTAGATTTGTCCACCTGTCGGGTTTTAGAAATGTACACATTAGTATATAGGGGCAAGGTATTGGAAGTATGTTTAGATATAACGATCCAAATAGTTATATTTTTCCCAATAGCAAAAAGTGTATTCGGACACAACCTTAGTGCTTCTGCACCATCCACTTCAGGCTTTTGTGTTCAAATCACTAAAATAAAGCCCTAAATGTTAGCACCTTGACAGTTTTTTAGTCTGAATTCGAATGAATTACATCTGAAAACAGCATTTTTCTATACGGAAATGTTATATCGTAGGTAATATCGTTCTCGTAATATCGTATCGCACATACTTTCCAGTATCATGCAGCCCTAATAGATGAGCATTATGTATATATGCCTGCCATTTGAAAAGGTCAGCACCTATTGTTTCAGAAGCACACAGTGGCTGTTTAAAATCCAGCATGGAGGCGGATGACGAGGGATTAATACCTGATGCATCACTCAGAGCCTCTCAAACACGGCTTCATTAACCCGCAGCGTGTTTTTATGCTGCTCTACATGTGCACGCCGCTGATATTAATGCCCTCGATATATTATCCACAAACAAGAGGACTTTTATATTAGTAATGCATAATAATGTAATTAAAATGTCTTATTGCTACGCTTATTGATCGTACTGCAGTCTACTATTATTTCTATGAGTGTGTTTTGCATATTGTTAACATTTCATACATGCTGAGCTTGTTAAAGTCAGCCATAAAAAGATTGCATCCTGTTAAAAGTTAATGTTATTTGTGTGTTAATAATTAATACATTGTTTAAATGTTTCAGTCGCTTAATTATTTAATACATTTTTGGTTTTTACTTATAAGATTAATTAGATTTTTTTTGTTTAATAATAAATGATTATTCATAAATTAACATAGTTTTTATCGATAAATTAAAGATTTAGCCTTATTTTGGTCAAATTATTTTCACACAAGTGATTTAATTTACTTTGAAGAAATATAAAATGCAGGTAAAAGTGTCTACTTTAAGGTTTCAGATCTCAGATATTCAGATAAGGTTTAAAATATGATCATTATAAAAGTTCCATCATCATTCAGCATGAAGAATATATTTGTACACAAAAATAAACATATTTTTCCTAACATGTACATACTAAAATCTTTAAAAATTGAAAAATATATGCACTCTCCGGCCACTTTATAAGGTACACCTTGCTAGCACCGGGTTGGACCCACTTTTGTCTTCAGAACTGCCTTGATCCTTCATGGCATAGATTCAACAAGCTGCTGGAAATATTCCTCAGAGATTTTGCTCCATATTGACATGGTAGGTCCATATTGACATTGGTACTGATGGACCCAAAGTGTGCCAAGAAAATCTCCCCCACACCATTACACCACCACCACCAGCTGCTGATACAAGGCAGGATGGATCCATGCTTTCATGTTGTTGATGCCAAATTCTGAGCCGAGCATCCGAATGTGTCAGCAGAAATGGAGACTCATCAGACCAGGCAACGTTTCTCCAATCTTCTATTGTCCAGTTTTGGTGAGCCTGTGTGAATTGTAGCCTCAGTTTCCTGTTCTTAGCTGACAGGGGCGGCACCCGGTGTGGTCTGGACGTGTTGTGTGTTCAGAGATGCTCTTCTGCAGACCTCCGTTGTAACGAGTGCTTATTTGAGTTACTGTTGCCTTTCTATCAGCTGGAACCAGTCTGGCCATTCTCCTCTGACCTCTGGCATCAACAAGGCATTTGCGCCCACAGAACTGCCGCTCACTGAATATTTCCCTTTTTGTCGGACCATTCTCTGTAAACCCTAGAGATGGTTGTGCGTGAAAATCCCAGTAGATCAGCAGTTTCTGAAATACTCAGATCAGCCCGTCTGGCATCAACAACCATGCCTTGTTTAAAGTCACTTAAATCCCCTTTCTTCCTCATTCTGATGCTCACTTTGACCTGCAGCAGATCGTCTTGACCATGTCTACATGCCTAAATGCATTGAGTTGCTGCCGTGTGATTGGCTGAATACAAATTTGCGTTAACGAGCAGTTAGACAGGTGTACCTAATAAAGTGTCCGGTGAGTATACATATAATTATTTATTCATTTATTATTAAGTCCTTAACATCTTGTGTTTTGAAAGAAAGGGGCAATTGTGGTGAGGCAATCATAGCAAAAAATCTATCAAGGTCACAATATTTTGCTCAGAACTATCCTTTTATAAGGACACAGTCTAATGTAGAGAGAAAATGAGCTGAGTTACACTTCTTTAATAGTATGATGCTTAAAAGCCTCTTTTTGTCCTTGACACATATATATATATATAATTGATACCTGAATGAATTATTAAATGAGCCATTAAGACTGCATTAATATTTGCTTTGCCTTTCTAAAGGGCTCTTCTTGCTTTTTTAAAGTCTTGTTGAAAACCAAATGCTTTCCTATTCAGTGTAATTACAAATGTAAAGGAAACACTTTAGTTTGTCACACTGTTAACTACTGGCTTATTATTATATAGTATGAATATATTAACTGTTTATTAGCACTTATAAAGTAGGATCTTATTTTACATCCCTGATTCTGTCTAATACAACATCCCAACTACTACTTTACTAACTAATTATAAGCGGCAAATTATTAGTTTATTAAGCTGTTAGTCTTAGTTAATGTTTTTTATTAAAAACGTGAAATGGAAATAAAATAAAGAGTAACACTTTACAATAAGGTTGTATTAGTTAATGCATTTACTAACATGAATAAACATTGAACAATGCATTTATTACAGTATTTGTTCATGTTAGTTAATATTAGTAAATGAAAATACAGTTGTTCATTGTTATTAATGTTAACAGTACTTGCATGCACGAATTTGGATGTTAATAATGCATTAGTAAATGTAGAACTATGATTAATAAATGCTGTGCAAGTATTGTTCATTATTAGTTTGTGTTAGTAGTACATAACCTAATGAAACCGTTTTGTAAAGTGTGACCTATAAGTGTTACCAATTTAAATCTCCAAATCTTATTGTTATCAAAGTTGTGCAATTTTAAGGTATAATAAATTACAAAAAAATAAAATATAAATAAATAAAATTAAACGAAAATTAAATTAAATTAAATTAAGTAAAATAAAATAAAACAAAATAAAAAATAAATGAAGTTAAATTCAAATAATTAAAATTCAAATATTAAATTAAATTAAGTTAAATAAAAATGTAAATTAAATAAAAGTAAATTAATAAAATAGTAAATAAATAAAATTAAACGAAAATTAAATTAAAGTAAGATAAAATAAAATAAAAAATAAATGAAGTTAAATTCAAATAATTAAAATTAAAATATTAAATTAAATTAAAATTTTAATTAAATAAAAGTAAATAAATAAAATAGTAAGTAAATAAAATTAAACGAAAATTAAATTAAATTAAAGTAAAATAAAATAAAATAAAATAAAAAATAAATGAAGTTAAATTCAAATAATTAAAATTAAAATATAACATTAATTAAGTTAAATAAAAAATTAAATTAAAGTAAATAAATAAAATAGTTAATAAATGAAATTAAACGAAAATTAAATTAAATTAAATTAAATTAAATTAAATTAAATTAAATTAAATTAAATTAAATTAAATTAAATTAAATTAAAATAAAAAATAAATGAAGTTAAATTCAAATAATTAAAATTAAAATATAACATTAATTAAGTTAAATAAAAAATTAAATTAAAGTAAATAAATAAAATAGTTAATAAATGAAATTAAACGAAAATTAAATTAAATTAAATTAAATTAAATTAAATTAAATTAAATTAAATTAAATTAAATTAAATTAAATTAAATTAAATTAAATTAAATTAAATTAAATTAAATTAAAATAAAATAAAAAATAAATGATGTTAAATTCAAATAATTAAAATTAAAATATAACATTAATTAAGTTAAATAAAAAATTAAATTAAAGTAAATAAATAAAATAGTTAATAAATGAAATTAAACGAAAATTAAATTAAATTAAATTAAATTAAATTAAATTAAATTAAATTAAATTAAATTAAATTAAATTAAATTAAATTAAATTAAATTAAATTAAATTAAATTAAATTAAATTAAAATAAAATAAAAAATAAATGAAGTTAAATTCAAACAATTAAAATTCAAATATTAAATTAAATTTAAATTTAAATTAAATAAAAGTAAATAAAATAAATAGTAAATAAAATTAAATTAAATTAAATAATAAATTAAATAATTCTCAGATTTCACCAAATCAACCACTGAACCATGCTGTACAATAAGAGCAAATGTCCTGAACTCAACTCAAGACATGAATGTGCTGAGAATCTGCAACTCCTGCTGAACTTTTAAAAGTGTCAGATCTGATCTGAGAACAGTCTGAACGCCACTGAGCGTTTCTCTCCCGCAAGACCTTTTCATCAGTGTCTCTCATATTTAGACTGCTATCAGATGCTGACATTTAGATGAATGCTGAGCCTCAGGAGTGAATCTAACCTTTCTGATCTCAGACAGCACAGCGCGAACCCGAGTGTGTGTGTGTGTGTGTGTGTGTGTGTGTGTGTGTGTGTGTGTGGTTCAGATCTCTCACAGATCATCCTGATATCACACTTCTCCTGAATCCACCACTTCTGCAGCAAATCAGAGAGCAAGTCACTACCAAAAACATTCACTCATTTTCCTTCGGCTTAGTCTCTTAATTATTAAGGGTCACCACAGCGGAATGAACCCCCATACACTCTCACATTTAAACACACACATACACTCTGGCCCACTTAGTTTATCAATTCCCCTACAGCGCATGTGTTTGGACTTGGGAAACAGGAACATCCAGAGGAAACCTAGACCAACATGGGGAGAACATGCAAACTCCACGGAGAAATGCCAACTGATCAAACCAGGGCTTGAACCAGCGACCTTCTTGCTGTGAGGCCACAGTGCTAACCACTGAGCCACCATGTCACCCCTATACCAAAAACAAATTACACACATTTTGTTCTTCTATTTCACTTATTTGTGACAAGTGTACAATTACAGAGGACACCGCAGCTCATGCACTTTGGTTCTGCCGCTCTTTGTTTGATTTTTGGACAGGCATTTATAATGTCTATTTCAAAGACTATAATATTTTCAGAGCTTGCTATTTTTGGTGTTTCAAAACACTCCCTCACCCTTCCTAAACATCTCCAACAAGCCCTCACTCTAGGCATGACTGTGGCCAAACGGCTAATACTAAAAAAACTGGAAATCTCCTTTATCTCCTTGCTTTTTGAATCTAGTAAATGGATATACAACACCCCCCCACCCCCACACCCCATCATCTATTTGGAAAGGCTCTAATTTATGAGGTCCAATTCTAATGGCAAATTCTTTGCTACCTGGGAACCCTTTCTTGGATACTCAAATGCATGTTAAACTCAAAACACTCCCAGAACTCATTAGGAGAATAAGCACAACCCTGTTAGACCATGCGCCAGGGCGTATTTTTCTGTCCTTAAAATAGCCAAAGTGGATTCAGACACGTCCTTAATGCTTTTGCACCATTAGACTCTGCGCCTAGATCCTTAAAATAGAGCCCTGTGTCTTTAAAATCTGAACATTAATTTTCACCACAGTATTCTCAATGGAGCTTCAGTGCTCGCCTGTGACCTCTTGGAAAACCAGCAACGATCAACAATGCATGATTATCTGCTGTCATGGCTTTGCAATCAATAAATGTGATTATAATGGAAGTCAATGGGGCAAAAACAGCCCCCAACATAATGAAAGTGTAGTTGCTCAGAGTGTAATGTTGAGTTTTTTTAAATTTTCAAAGCATCTTCTTAAAATATGCATCAAAATAAGATTTGTCAGCAAATATCATCACGTTTGCTGAAACACAGACGAAGTTGTGAACAAATTAGGACTCAAAATCCCTCCAAAGTGGATGAAAACGACCCAACAGCACATGAGTGTTAATGTACCTGAAGCCGACGATGGGGAACTCTTTGCAGATGTTGCACTTGGCCTGATGTTTTGCCGTCTCTGCCGCAGCAACTCGGTGTAGAACCGGCAGCCAAACCATAGACTGCGGCTCCAGCCTCATCCAATCAATAAACTGCCTCGGCTCCAGCTCAACCTTATTGGTCACCTGAGGAAAAACAGCAGCCAATCAGAGAGGGATTCCTGGAAGGCCATAAATAGCTGGAGAGAACGACTCGTAAACAATGCAGGCCCTCTGAAATCGAGAATGTTTTGCTCGCAGACCATCATAAATGACTGTCACTCGCACGGCTGCTTTTATGGAGATAAAACAGCCTCATAAATATTTCCAGCGTTCAGAGAATTCTGTGATGCCGGCTGCAGTCGCTGGGTTATTTTAACATGCACAATACCGGGAATGTTAGCTAATGGGAATGAATATTTCAACGTCTCATAATGAAGCATAAAGGTTCAATACAAGTTCAGGTTCACGTTCCTCACAAAAAAATGTGTGTGTGTGTGTGTGTGTGTGTGTGTGTGTTAATGAAGACATTGAGGTGAGAGATTCTGAAAGGAGTTGATAAAGACGCACAACAAAAGCACACAAACAGAAGTATACATATAGCTGAAGTCAAAATAGCCCTCCTGTGATTTTTCAAGTATTCAAATATCAAATATTTCCCAAATGATTGAGGAATTTCTCACAGTATTTCCTCTAATATTTGTTCTTCTGGAGAAAGTCTTATTTGTTTTATTTGGGCTAGAATAAAAGCAGTTTTTAATAGTTTTAAAGCAATTTTAAGGTCAATATTATTAGCCCCCTTCAGCAATATTAGTTTTGGATTGTCTCCAGAACAAACCACTGTTATACAATGACTTGCCTAATTACCCTAACTTTACCCTGATTACCCTAGTGAAGCCTTTAAATGTCACTTTAAGCTGAATACTAGTAAATATCTAGTCTAATATTATGTGCTGTTATCATGGAGAATGCAAATAAATGCATCAGTATTTTTATTTATTTATTGTATTACATGTGGATTACCGATGATCTTGGTTAGACTTTATTTTAAGGTATTATTTTTGGACATGGAACATGGGCTGTATAATTACTAGTAAACTTTATTTATTTTATTTAAACATTTATTTTACCAGGGAAACCTCTTGAGATTTGTCATTTTTAAGAGTGTCCTGGATAATCATAGACAACATATTAAAATTACTCAATTATAAACCATATAACTGTACCATCAAAACATAACCACGCTCCAAATAAAATATCAAAATAAGATTGTAAATAATTTTAGAGCATAATGAATTAGAATCTAATAAAAAAAAATCATACAATCACACTTTAAACAGCCAATAGCTTAATAATAGGCAAGTACAGTAGGGCCACATGGAATCTGTGCGAGCAGAAACCTGCAGATTTTTAGCCCATCATTGAGTCTGTTTATTTACTTGTGTAAATGTGTGTACATTTAGATTTCTCAGCTTTTAAATTAATTTCAGTAAAAGTATAGACTAATATGAAAATCTTCATTTGATTTATTTACAATACAGTTAGTAGAGTCACACTTTCGCAGATTTATTACATGATATTACAGATATATTACATGAGAGACTTTGTTCACCAAATAAAGTGGATCTAATTGGATTTGCATTGTAAACATTCAATAAAAGATAAAAAGAGAGAATATTTTTTAGTTTTAAGTTAGGATACTCCCAAAATCATTCAGCCTAAAGACTCTGTGCAGAAAAAGCAAAACATGTTTTCAGTCAGAAAACATTAGAAAAACAGACTCTGTCTGGCCCTAGTGATAGTGAATATGAGAATTGGTACTTAAACTAAAGTGTTACTGAGATCTTTTCACTGTGTACACACTTTCTGGTACTATTGAAAATCATGTACAAGTCAACAGGTTTAACGTCTTTACCTTTAATTACTTATG
Organism: Danio aesculapii; assembly: GCF_903798145.1. NCBI lineage: Eukaryota > Metazoa > Chordata > Actinopteri > Cypriniformes > Danionidae > Danio > Danio aesculapii. The sequence continues at coordinate 48,259,960 of NC_079457.1, forward strand.
TACTTACATACATACCTACCTACCTACCTACCTACCAACCAACCAACCTACCTACCTACCTACCTGTCTGTCTGTCTGTCTGTCTGTCTGTCTGTCTATCTATCTATCTATCTATCTATCTATCTATCTATCTATCTATCTATCTGTCTGTCTGTCTGTCTGTCTGTCTGTCTATCTATCTATCTATCTATCTATCTATCTATCTATCTATCTATCTATCTATCTATCTATCTATCTATCTATCTATCTATCTATCTATCTATCTATCTATCTATCTATCTATCTATCTATAAACAGTTTTTATCTATCTATCTATCTATCTATCTATCTATCTATCTATCTATCTATCTATCTATCTATCTATCTATCTATCTATCTATCTATCTATCTATCTATCTATCTATCTATCTATCTATCTATCTATCTATCTATCTATCTATAAACAGTTTTTATCTATCTATCTATCTATCTATCTATCTATCTATCTATCTATCTATCTATCTATCTATCTATCTATCTATCTATCTATCTATCTATCTATCTATCTATCTATCAATCAATCAATAAATACTTTATTTTATCACGACAAAGCAATTGTTCTTTATTTGCATCAATGGTTTCATAAAGAACCATAATTATTTATGGAAGCTTTCCATGACACACTTTTTTCCTTTAGGAGTTTTTGTTTTAATGTTTTTTAAAACAGAAAGATATGTTATTTTAAGAAATCTGCCTTGAAAGCTTTGTTGTGGAACCAAATACAAAGCATGAATAATCCTCACAACATGCATGAAGTTGAGTTAAAGCATTTACTAACATACAGAGTAACCATATGCCTACTATATGCCTGAATTATCAAATAAATGTTATTTTGAATAGTTTATTAATCATTTACTTACTCATTCTGAATGATCTCACAAAAAAACACCAACTATTCCTAAATAACTGCTTTGTAAATAATGCAATACTTCATTTAGTAACGAAAAAGAATCATTAAAGTATGAAAACACAATAATTAAGCACATTATACATGTCAAGAATACAGCATGTGCAGCTGTATTTATGAACTGCTTACTAATGTCTATTAACGTAGAGTTAAAGCTTAACAAATAATGAATTAACTGTTTGCTAAAGCTTCATAAATTATTGTTAGTGTGCAGTTATAAATGTTACTCTAACATGTGATGGTATGCTCATTTTTTGATTGAACTAACACTTTCAGCAAGTCTGTCATTCATGTTTTGTTCAATTCATTTCATCTGTATTTCTCTAGCGCTTTTACTGTAGATTGTGTCAGAGCCGCATAACATAGAAGTTCTAGTAGGTTGAAACTGTGTCAGTCCAGTTTTCAGAACTGAAGTTTAGTTTAGTTCAGTGCGGTTTAACAGCTTTTGTGGTTGATCTTCAAACAGCTTTTGTGGTTGATCTTCAAACAGCTTGAATTTGAAGGTTTATCCTGTCTGTGTTTTCCATAATAAAGCACGACTGTAAACTAGTGCTTTCACACACTGAGGAATGAGCTGAAAATATTCTCTGTACTACAGTCAGATGCGGTCCATGGCTCTTGTTTTGACCCTGGGACATTCCTGTAATTCTCCTATTTCAGTTGCACAAAACAAACAAGACAATGGCAAATAAAGCATCAAATAAGACAGTGATTAAAGGAGTTTGGCAGGCATTCTTCTGTAGTACGGCAGCAACAATCTTGGCAAGGAAGTCAGCAGTGAAACTGATGGAGGAGTCATTAAATGTCACTTAGCATTGAGAAACACACACACACATGGTTTACGAGGAATCTCTATTGGCGTAATGGAATTTACACTGGAAAAAACACTTATATACAGCTGAAGTCGGAATTATTAGCGCTCCTGTATTTTTGATGGAGAGAACATGATATTTCTAAACATGATAGTTTGTTCTGGAGATGATCCAAAACAAATATTGCTTATGGGGGTTAATAATATTAACCTTAAAAGGCTTAAATAAAATAAAAACTGATTTTATTCTAGCCGAAATAAAACAAATAAGACTTTCGACCTTTGAGCCACAACAACAAAGGCACGGTGTGACGAGTTCTTTGCCAGATGACCTCAGAAACTGGCCACAGGACTGTGCATGTCAAAGTTTTTTGATATAAAGGGAGAGCCTGACCATGCAGAGCTCTTTGTAATTACCAGAATCATCCAATTCTACAATATTTACAACTCTAAATCTAACAGGAAACCAATGAAGAGGCTTAAGCACGGGAGTAAGGTGCGACCTCCTACTGGCAACATGCAATCGCTTCTGATTTGTTCAGACAAGAGTGCAGAACATTACAATAATCCAACTGTGAAGAGATCAAGTGGACAAGCATCTCTTGTTTCCAATTTCTAATTTTGCATTGTTCCTGAGATGAAAAAAACACACATACGAACAACATGTGACCTAACGTGCATCAAAACATAGATCTCTATCAAAGATGACACCCAGATTTCAATGTCACTGCAATCTGATGATGACAGACTTGCCTAATCTTTGGGCTGACGCTATCGGGGACAAAAACCTCTCAGTTTTATCAGGAGTAAGTTGTTAGCCATCCAATTGTTAGTGGAGACTAAACAATCCCAAGGAGGGACTAGAGTTTATCTGATCTGTCAGGACTAAAAGAAAAATACAACTGGTGGTCAAGACGATCTGCTGCCTTTTAAAGCGAGCATCAGAATGGGGAAGAAAGGGGATTTGAACATGGCATGGTTGCTGGTGCCAGACGGGCTGCTATGAGTATTTCAGAAACTGCTGATCTACTGGGATTTTCATGCACAACCATCTCTAGGGTTTACAGAGAATGGTCCGACAAAAAGGGAAATATCCAGTGAGCGGCAGTTCTGTGGGCGCAAATGCCTTGTTGATGCCAGAGGTCAGAGGAGAATGGCCAGACTGGTTCCAGCTGATAGAAAGGCAACAGTAACTCAAATAAGCACTCGTTACAACCGAGGTCTGCAGAAGAGCATCTCTGAACACACAACACGTCCAACCTTGAGGCGGATGGGCTACAGCAGCAGAAGACCACACCGGGTGCCGCTCCTGTCAGCTTAGAACAGGAAACTGAGGCTACAATTCACACAGGCTCACCAAAACTGGACAATAGAAGATTGGAGAAACGTTGCCTGGTCTGATGAGTCTCCATTTCTGCTGCCACATTCGGATGCTCGACTCACAATTTGGCCTCAACAACATGAAAGCATGGATTCATCCTGTCTTGAATCAGCGGTTCAGGCTGGTGGTGGTGGTGTAATGGTGTGGGGGAGATTTTCTTGGCACACTTTGGGTCCATTAGTACCAATTGAGCATGGTGTCAACGCCACAGCCTACCTGAGTATTGTACTTCCAGCAGGATAACGCACCATGTCCTAAAGCGCCAATCATCTCAGACTGGTTTGTTGAACATGACAATGATTTCACTGTACTCAAATGGCCTCCACAGTCACCATACCTCAATCCAATAGAGCACCTTTGGGATGTGGTGAAACGGGAGATTGGCATCATGGATGTGCAGCCGACCAATCTTCAGCAACTGTGTGATGCTATCATGTCAATAAGGAACAAAATCTCTGAGGAATATTTCCAGTAGCTTGTTAGATAGAGGAAGAGATTTAAGCTGATTTCAAAACGGAAACAGTTAGATTGCATTTTTAAGACCTCTGAAGCACATTTTAAGACTAATTAAAACTTTATTTGTATATTATGGGATTTTCATGACTTTTTAAGGATCTGCGCACACCCTGCTGTCCTTTCTGTCTTCCCTCCACTCCTCATTTGTTTATTTCCTCTCTCAGTTTTGATCTGAGGTGTTGTTGAGCGCTGTGTGGTCCTCCTTCAAAAGCCTCACTGATCAGTTATTTGCTGTACTCTTCAGCTGTCTGTCCGTCAGTCAGCTGTGATTGAACCTCTCCTCTTCATTTATAATGACAGATTCTCTCTCCTCAAAAGCCTCCGCTGAGTGTCAGAGAGCAATCAAAGCAGTCAGAGGAGAGACAGACAGGACTGACAAACGGACAGAACAGACAGACTGATAGACTGATGGAGTG
>NC_079457.1:48266529-48274029 GCF_903798145.1 Danio aesculapii
TCCTTACATTGTAGGTATATAGCAAGTATAGCAAGACCAATACATTTTGTCCTTGTAGAGGCGTTTTTTTGGCGCCCAATAGGAAAAGGGCTCATAAATCAGAGCGTGAAGTATTTTGAACAATTAAAAGTGCGGATTGTTTCCTGTGAGGGTTGAGTTTAGGGGTATGGTTGGGGTAGAATATTGACCTTAATCTGCAATGCGGAAGCGCTTGTTTTTGCCATTGTTTAAGATTCAGTCGCTAGGAAATGAATAGGAATAATAAACGGCAGAAAACGATCAAACTACTTGCTCTACAAACAAGTGTGTTCATGACTATACTTAAAAGGTAGAATAATATAATAAAGATTTTCCTTCATTCCTTCATTTTCTTCTCTTTATTAATCCGGGGTCGCCACAGCGGAATGAACCGCCAACTTATCCAGCACGTTTTACGCAGCATATGCCCTTCCAGCCGCAACCCATCTCTGGGAAACATCCACACACACTCATTCACACTCATACACTACGGACAGTTTAGCTTACCCAATTCACCTGTACCACGTCTTTGGACTTGTGAGGGAAACCGGAGCACCCGGAGGAAACCCACGCGAACATGGGGAGAACATGCAAACTCCACACAGACACGCCAACTGACCAAACCGAGGCTCGAACCGGCGACCTTCTTGCTGTGAGGCGACAGCACTACCTACTGCGCCACCGCGTCGCCCATAATAAAGATTTTAATCAATGGAAGTTAAAGAGATCTGAAGGCTTGGAAGCCGGCGGCCACTCGTACGCGAAGAAGTCTGTACAGTAGAAACATCACCATGTCTAAGTAAAGTCCTCAGATTGCTGTACAAGCGTGTGTAACGTAACTATTTTACGTTTTCTCGGTTTAGTGGTTAATTCATGCAAATTCGTACGAGTTCAGTCGTACAAAAAATTAACGATTTTAAAAAGAAGGCGTGGCACCTAACCCCACCCCTAAACCCAATCGTCATTGGGTGACGAGCAAATCGAACTAAATAGTATGAATTAGATCGTACAAACTAATACGAATCAGCCACTAAATCAAAACGTTACGAATTGCCATCAGATTGTGTTGGTTTGTGTTGACTCACATGCTGGAAGCAGCTGCGGACGCTGGGCTCGATGTTGCTCCCGCCGAACGCTGCCACCTCACCCAGCTGTCGAGGGATCTGAATGGCATCATGCAGAAGGAGACCCAACTGCCTCTGGTCACACGTCCCGCCTGCCGACGCCACCTGATTAAACAGACCTGACACAGACACACAACAAACACTTTTAAAATCCGAACTTCTACATGTACATCCTGCTTTAAGCTTGTTTAGAGAGACACTGGAAAACGAGTAGGTGAGTGCGCTTGATAAACCACCTGTAGATAAAACACTTGCACCAGTTTTTCCACCAGACACTCTTGAAATCCCTCCGTATCAAAAGAAATAAATATGCTGTTGTTTATAAACTGCAGTTTTGATGATGTAAAACAAGGGTGTTCTCATGTCCCGCTCAGTGTGTCCCAATGTGTAGTGAACCAAGCTCATCAGTGCCACTACTAGTGCTCGAATTCAAGTACACGATCTACTGAAACATGACCTTTGGAGCTAGGCATCTGATTGAGACGCAACCTGAGTGTCTGTCTCTTTTTCTTTCTCTCTGTTTGCTCGGAGTGATGCGCTGCATGTGTGTAGTGAGATGCTCTGATCTCTGCGTTCGTGAGTCTAGTCTGGCTTCAGTCCAGTTCCAGGGTTTACAGAATGTTTTGTCTGCCGAGGTGAGAGCACGGGCTGAGTGCTAATCCCTTCACAATGGCCTTGTCTTGTATTGTCGAGTTCTGTTGGGCTCACGGTTTGTGTTTTCCACGGCTTTGTACATGTTATTTTATGTCTTTTGTAGCACATGGCTGGTGTGATTTTCAGTTGGCAACATGCTTGTGTGATGTTTTGCATTGTGCTTGTGTGTTTTGCTCATTAGATGCCAGTACTTCTGTCATCTTTTGTTAGGGCACATGGCTTTGTTTGGTTTCTTTTTTTTTATATGCCAAGGGTAGGAAAGTGCCACAGTCCTGCAGTTTTTGATCCAACCTGCCAACATTTGTCTGTGAACGGAGGGGATGGGTTTGAGGACTGAGGGATGGGGGTCGGATGGGTTGAGAGATTGCACCAAAGAAGTTGAGGATCCTGGGAACGGTGGGGTGGGGAGACTGTAAAAAAAGAAGTCAAGGACTGGGGTGGAGAGGCTGTAGAGAAACTATTTAAAAGTTGAGAACTGGAAGGTTGTGGGTAGAGACAGAACCAACGTTTGCGGATGGGGGGAGTATCATTCAAATTATGGGAAATAACAAAACGGGAGGGTGGTGGGAGATGGGCAGTGGATACAGAAGTCTCATGGGAAAAACAGGAGTGTCTGGACAGTACCAACATTTGAGGATGAGGGGTGGGGTAGTGGGGGGGTGCAGTATAATACAAATCATGGGAGATTTCCGGGAAAAATAACAAAACAGGAGGGTTGCAGGAGATGGGTGGGGAATATGGGAGTCTCCTGGGAAAAACGGGAGTGTTTGGACAGCACCAACATATCTGCTGGGCTCACGGTTTGTGTTTTCCACGGCTTTGTACATCCATGTTCCGACTGATTCTTGATAGATGCCAGTGACAGACGAATCCCCATCCTGAACACCTGCCGGTGACTACTCACACCTGCAGTTTCTCCTCGATAGACGTCTAGCGTTCTCCAGCCTCCGGCGCCTAGACTGCAGCTCTGCAACGTAAGTTCTGCACAAGGAGAAAAGGTCGTGCCCAACAGCGCCTGGTTTCTCTCGAGGGTTTTTTTCCTTCACTTTGTCAATTGGTGAAGTTTGTTCCTCCACTGGTTCGGGACTTTTTTGGGACTTCAGTGTTTGGACTCTCAGCAGTGAAAATTAAACCACACTGGACTGAACTAAACTGAAATCTGGACTTTACTACAACTTCTATGTGAAGCTGCGTTGACACAATCTACATTGTGACAGCGCTGGAGAAATAAAGATGAATTGAATTTAATGGTAAGGTGTACCTAATAAAGTGGCCGGTGAGCGTATAACACCAATATCCACAGTGTTCTCTCTCCGTCTACTCATATCAAAGTCCTCCAAATCAATTGAAATGCTTATCAGTTTGCATCAATGGGACGGAGAGACTGAAAAGATCATTTAGTTGGTCTCTTTTTTAGTTTCTGATTGAAAGTTATTGCTCTAATCATTTACATATGCTTTAAAAGTCCTTGAGCTAATGATAAATGTCACTGTCTGTCAGCTTTCATCTGTCTTTCTCTCTTCTGACCTTGTCTGAGATATGGACACAAGCCTGGTCATCACAGCAAGAGCTCTTACACACACACACACACATGCATGAACTTGACATGCATACACACACACACATGTAAACACATGCACACACAAGCATGGACATAACACATACACACACACACACACACACACATGGAAACACACACATCACACAAAGACAAACATTCTCGCACACACCCACACACGTTTAAGTACACGCACACACTCTCACATATGTATATACACACATTCACACACTAACACGCACTCACACAGTCAAAAATTCACACAATCATGTACACACACAGATACACGGAAACACAACATACCCGCACTTCCGTTCATACACACACACACTTTCACATAAACACATGCACATTCACAAAACAGCCACACACTTTTACGTTCACACGTTCATGTAACACACTTTCGCACACATTACACATACACACTGACATGCAAGCACACACATATTCGAGTAGACGTGCACAAAAACACACACACACGCACGCACGCACACACACACACACACGGAGCTGAACTGCAGACCTCTGTCCTGAGAGCTTCAGAGTGGTCCAGCACAGGACTGCAGTCTCACCCACACACACACACACACACACAGAGGGCGGTGTGTTAAACTCAAGGTCAGCCAACAAACGAGCCGCTGAAGCCTGTGTGATTGTCTGTCACTCAGCGAAGCGCTCTACAAACTGCTGACTCGAACCCAAACCGCTGACCGACAACACAAAACACACGCTTTCCATCCCAACATGCATCACTCTTTCAGTCTGTCTGCGGCGCGTCACACATGGAGCTGCTAAACTAACCAGCACAGGGATCACACACACTGAGTCACCACTGAAAGCAGCCAAAAGCCCAATAATAGAGCGGTGCATCATGGGATTGCAGTCGGTGCTGTCGGATTCAGATGCATGGTGGGGATTGTGGCCGCAGACAGGTTCATTTAAAGCAGATGAGCTGGATTTGTGGATGTGATCTAACAACGGCACAATCTACAAACACACACACACTGAGAATACTGTCAGATTACTCACAACAACCTATTATTGAGCCTTACACCTCATGATTTAAGTTTAACCCTTTGATGTATACAGTGGGTGCGCAAAGTATTCAGACCCCCTCAAATGTTTCCCTCTTCATTGGACCCTTTTGAGGGATGTAAACAATAACAGTGGTCCTAATGTATTTCCTGTTTTATATTTTGAATTTCCATATCTTCTGAGAATCCTAAAAAGGTCCGCACATTGATGAATAATGTTCTTATAGCTGCTTTAATGCTACGTTATGATCGAATTGCATCTTAATATTGCTATGTTATTGTTGTTTGTTGACAACAAGTAGGAAATGTTCATGGGTCAAAGACATCACCACATTGAACTGGTCTGTATTGCAGGCATAACTTGTTTTTGAGCATCAAAATCCTCTTTTATTTCTTACATTTAATTTTGTTGCTCAGATGAACTGATTTCAAGAGATAAAACAAAGCAAAACAATTCCCATCCAAGCGTGAAATTACATAAGAAACGTGTGTGGGTCATTTTAGAATCATGTTGTGCATTAGACGTGGTTTTACATAGCTTGTGCATCAAAAGGTTATTACACTGACGCATGTGGGGTTGCTTTTTGGACCAAAGCGCACTGTAAAAAAATGAAGACAACATGTTTTATGTTGTTTTAACTTATTTTAAGAAGTTAATCAGGTTTCAACTCAATTTGAAGTTCTACAAAGTTGAACTTAAAGTTTGTAGTCTGTTTCATTGATATAAGTTGAGATGGCAAGATTTTTTACAGTGTGTTGGACTGTCACAGCGCTATTGTCTGGTTTGTTTATAAAGCACATTTAAGTATTAGTTACACACATTTTAGATATTTCCGATTAGACATTCTAGTATTCGTTTGAAGCTACACTCCAAAAATGACGTTGGATGTTCGTTCAAACTACTTATTTATAAGCCGTAACGGCTGTCTTTGTTTTGGTCTCTTTAACCCACCCAATGACAACAGCGTATTTCATTCATTCAGTCTGGAAGGCTCTCAAAGTGTGCGTCTGTGACTGAAACGCGGTGGACAGTAGCAGACTCCGAAATGAGACGCAGATTCAGTGTTCCACATGAGGTGGTTATTAATTAGCAAATTATATAAATATTATGAGTGTAAACATTAGGTGAGCAGGTTACACTGTAACCCCGTGTCCTAACAACACGATACGTGAGGAGATTTGCAGTGATGAGCAGTTTGGCTGTTTGCACCAGACGAAAGACGACAGAAATGTAAATACAGCCATTCAGAAGCACAGAATAGTGCACTCACTGCACTCCAGCCAAATGGTAAGGTTTATAATCTAATTAATACATATTAATCCTCTTTAACATGATTAAATGTAGATGCTGAATCACTGATATGTGTTGGTTTGCACTGAGTCTCAGTTCTGAAGTTATTGTCCAGATCTGAGCTGAACTATCTGCTGCTGCTTTCAGTAGTACGGCAATAAATGTGATGTAAAATGGCGTTCAGACTCACATTATTAGCATTTAACACTGAACAAAGCACATGAGCTGTACCTGAGGTGATTACTTTATCCTGTTGTTCAGTTGTGAGAAACAGAAGCCGTTTCTAATATATAAATTGCAGGTGTGGGTTAGGACAAAAACTCCTTTTAATATGTAAAATATTCCTTCTATCGCGTGCCGTTGCTTTTATTTACAACACATATTAAATCAGCCTTCAATCAGCCTTCAGGATTCATAGTCAGGCTCGCTCCTGTTGATGTTGTCAATCTGGCAACCTGCGATTGCGTGTGTTTTGAACCAGGCGTGCAATACCTAGTTCAACCTCTGGGTGTCAAACTTACATCCTGCACCTTTAAGCATTTTACCTGAATAATGTGTATCATTCCAGTGTAAGAAAAATGCATGAAACATACCTACAAACAGCCGAAAATACACACTGAAAACATATACTGCTAATATACACAATAAAAGCAACAGAAAGCAGAACAGAAGACTGAATTTTCTTGCTGTTGTTGGTGCAGAATCTGAGCTTACATTTATATTTCTCCTCCAGGTGACCCTTGCAAAGAGAGAGCAGACCAATCTTCATGGACAGAACGCGGATTTTCCCGCTGCGACCCCTGTGGCAGAAAAAAACAGGATATAAATGCGAGAAAAACACATGAAAATACGGCACACATCTGAACGCAGTGCACTGGAGAAGATAAAGCACTGAAGGGCAGACACTGAGCACATCTGACAGCAAAATCAGCACATTTCTCCAGTTCCTGAGAAATTTACAATGGAAACGGCTACGAAGGAAACCCAGAAGCTTAAAGTAGAGATAAAAACAACTGAAACGCATGATTATAAACATGACTGAAACTTAAATAGAAACATGAGAGCAGCGAGAAGATCTTCAGCTCACTTTAATGTACAGTTGATGTCAAGTGCTGTTTAACGGAGAGATTTTTTTCCGACACACTTTTAAACATGATAGTTATAATATTTGATTTCTGTTGTCTTTGCCATGATGACAGTACATCATATTTTACTAGTTATTTTGTAGGACACTAGTATTTAGATTAAAGTAACATTTAAAGGTTTAACTGGGTTAATTAGGTTCTGTAGCTGAATTTAAAGGGCACCTATGGTGAATGTATGGTGTATAGAGCGTCATATTGGGGTGATATAAGCACACCCAGTGCTTTTTTTTTAATTTAACAACATAAAAAACGGTGGACCAATTGGAGCGGTTTTCAAACCGACCGCTACTTTACGTAGGAGAGCGGTTCCCCCGCCCACCAATATTGATTGACAGGCGTGTCATCATATCCTCAGTTTGTTGATTCACGTCCGCCATTTCAGCGTGAGTCGAAGCGATATCACTAAAGGAACACGCTAGCTCTATTTTTAGATGCAAGGCTCATTGGGCTCAACACAAGATCAATATTCTCCACATTATCGCTCTAATCGGAATTATTGGTTGTATCTTTAGGTAGGTTTGCAAACGTGTACTTCTCATTGAGTCTACCTTATACTTCAGCCGTTTGCATTTCTCGCGATCCCAGAAGCTCCCTGTGATCTTAACTAGCATGCGTTTTAGAATTATAAACATCGGTTTCTATCAGGGTACACTCAAGTCGATGGCTGGGCGCCGCG
>NC_079457.1:48279029-48289029 GCF_903798145.1 Danio aesculapii
GCTTGTGTGTTTATATCGGTCAGTGACTGTGTCTGTGTGGGTCTATATGTGTGTGTGTGTGTGATACTACTGTGGACACAGAGGTCTGAGAGGTTGAGCTGAATCAGAATGATCCACAGAAAGCAGATAAAGGTCTGGAGAAATGGAGGAGAAAACTGAAGAAGAGAGATGTGTCTTAAATCACTCCTGACACACACACACTCTCTGTCCATGTGTGTGTGTGCTGGACTCATTTCACAGGGGTCAGATGTGTCCTGACAGAAGTGTTGACCTCACTAAAGGCCCTGATAGACTCACAGTGAAGCTCTTTTTCATCCTGCAGCAGCAGTGTGAAACATACCAGCTGTGTGTTTCTGCTGTACTGACCACTGCGACGTTTAGGAGGAGGAGCAAATACGTAGTAATAGACCATTTTGAAGGATGTAAACAATAACAATGGTCGTAACGTATTTCCTGTGTTACATTTTTAATTTCCATATCTTCTTAGAAAAACGTCCACATACTGATAAATAATGTTAAATTAGCTGTTTTACGTTGCGATCTGATTGTATTGCCTCTTGTCACAGTTATGAAATAGTTTGACAACAAGCAGGAAATGTTCATGTGCCAATGGCATCACCACATTGAAAAGGTCTATAATCATCATTGTTGTCATCATCATACAATACAATACAATACTTATTATAGAGCTCATTTTAAAACAACCAAGGAGAGCTAAAGACTATAAAAGAAACATCTTTACGAATAAAAGCCATAAAACGAGGAGTATTAAAAGTAAGAGAAAATGGATAGGTCTTTAAAACAGACTTAAACACAGAAATGGAGGGGGAAAGTCTAATGTGAATTGGTAGACTGTTCCAGAGTTTAGGACCAGCAACAGTAAACGCTCGATCACCTCGTTTTTTAAGGCGTGTTCTGGGCACGGTGAGTAAACTGAGATCATAAGATTTCAATGATCAAGAGGGGGTATACGGACAAATAAAAAAAAGTCAGTAAGGTACTGAGAAGCAAGATTATTGACGGCTTTGTAAACGAATAATAAGATTTTAAAATCAATTCTGTATTTATGGGTAACCAGTGAAGTGCAGCTAAGATTGGAGTTACCGACTCATACTTGCGGGTGCCAGAGAGTAGTCTAGCAGCAGCATTTTGAACCAGCTGCAGATGAGAGAGAGAAGATTGAGAAATACCAAAATAGAGAGAGTTACAGTAATCTAAACGTGTTGTTATGAAGGCATGAATCACCGTTTGAACATTTCTCTGGGATAAAAATGGCTTGACTTTAGCCAGTTGTCTGAGGTGGTAAACGCAGGATTTCACGACAGTACTGATCTGTTCATCAAACATAACACAGAGATTTCTTGCACATTGGGTAATATGTGGGGCCAAAGATCCCATATTGGCATCTAACAGAGAATTATCTTTGTGCCCAAATACAATTACTTCACTTTTATTTTCGTTTAAATTAAAAAAATAGCTTGAGAGCCAAAGTTTAAGCTCCTCTAAGCAAGCCAGGAGTGGTTGTAAGCCGTTTACATCTTTTTGTTCTAGAGGAAAATACATCTGAGTGTCATCTGCGTTTAGATGAAAGGAAACTTTATAGTTCTTGAAAATGGAAGCCAGGGGGAGCATATACAGGGTGAACAATATGGGGCCAAGGATTGATCCCTGTGGAACTCCATAGTTGAAAGGAATATTGGATGAGGATTGATGGCCAATGCGTACACCAAAACATCTATTGGTCTGATAAGAACGGAACCACTCTAAAACTGTGCCACGAAGACCCACAGCTGTCTCTAAGTGTGTCAACAGGACATCATTCTCATCATTGTCACTACCACCATCATAATCATTGTCTCATCCTCGTAGTAACCATCATCTCCAGTTCCTGCCATGGTGCACAAGCTCCTGTATACTGTCCAGCACATTGATCTGTGTCTTCAGAAGGGTCAGGGTTTCCCCTCACAATTACCAGGCCACACTTTTAATTAGGAAGGCCAATACGGCATGCTAATTCAGCCAGGAAGATCAATGAGGCGAGAGAACACAATGAACAGAGGAGCAAAAGTTTGTTCTGGAAATGTAAGAGATCCCCGAGCAGCTTCACACAAGGCTTTTGTGGAAATGCAAGAGAGATTCCCTTGGGAAACGAACGAAACAAGCCTCTCTGGTGTACTGATGTATGCACAGCCATATGGGGGCTGTCAGAGGAGGAGAAGTTCAGCTATAGGGCGATTTCTCACATCGCACCTGCTGCCCCCAACACGCAGAGCTGTGATTTTCACTTCTACGGGACGCTTTCATCTGCTTTCTTCAATGACGAAACTCGAACGCTCTGCTGATCCCCACAATATGGAGGCTTTACACATTAGCGGGTTTCTCCGCAGCAGAAGTCATCACAGTTGGTAAACTCAGAGCGCAGTGAATGGGAGAGAGCAACAAATCATTTATTAACAATCCTATTTGCTGGAATAACGAGAGAGAAACTCCAGGATGGTGTTATCAAGACTTCAGAGAGAGGAAAACACTAGTGTGAGACTGATAACGGCAGCCTGACGAGAGAATCATGGCAGATTTACACTCCTGCACACATACACACTGCATTACACACACCTCACACAAGCACTCATTCTGTTTTGTAATTTGATGTAAAGACGATATAATACACACAGAAATGTTCATACGTAGTTTTTTTTAATCAAAATAATAAACCTTTTAATGATTAACTAATCATTAGATGCGTCATAACTTGTGTCTTGTGAAAAGGGTCCATGTGGAGCGATCTGTTCCGGCAAATCTCTGCATCAGATTAATGACTTCAACGTTTGATGTCCGTGCACTTTAACTGGGACACTACAGTATTTTTCTATTTTTTTCTCCTCTGAGTTATTTTTTTCCCCATCTTAATTCGTATGCCATTCATCCGCCTCCATTTCTGGCTGATTTCCAAGCCGGTTCATTGTCAGGATGCTGCTGTAAGCAACAATCTCTCTCTCTTTCGGTCTCTCAGGGTTTGATGGACGCTTAGCTGAAGGGACAATGTATTCAGGCAAAAGGGCTGTAGCTGAGGGAATTGCCTATAGTCTGCAGAGACACTGTGGGATCATGCATGCATTTACTAAGCAAATCCAGCTTGCCATGGGGGCTTGGACTTTACCATTTTACATGATAAATCTAAGTTACAATAAAGAACCTGATCTCCTCTCGGACCCTGAGGTCCTAGATCTCGTTAAGCAGGCACTGCATTTGCATTCATTTAATCAGTATTGTAGTACAATATAGTAGTAGTTTTTACTACAGGAAATCATGGTGATTTGTAGTATAATACACCATATAGTTGTAGAAAACTACAGTCCTGGGTAATTTGCTTATATTACTATAGTTGTTAGCAACTATTGATTTACAACAGATTAATTCAAATATTTTAGTAAAGTATGCTTCAAAATGCCATAATAATATAGTATTTTCTGTAAATTAATATAGTATATTTCATGTCGAATGTTACCATCATGTTAATACAAACAATATCCTTGTATAAATCCAAGATACAATAAAGTCCTGATCTCCTCTTGGACCCTGAGGTCCTAGATTTGGTTAAGTTGACACTGCATTTGCAATCATTTAATAAATATTGTAGTACACTTTAGTTTTTACTACAGTAAATCATGGTGTCTTGTAGTATAATACACCCTATAGTTGTAGAAAACTACAGTACTGGGTGATTTGCTTTTATAAAAATAAAAATACTACAACAAATTAATACAAGTATGTTACTAAAGTATGCTTCAAAATGCTATAATACTATAGTATTTTCTGTAAATTACTATAGTATATTTCATGTCGAATGTTACCATCATGCTAATACTAACAATAACATTGTATAAATTCAAGTTACAATAAAGAACCTGATCTCCTCTTGGACCCTGAGGTCCTAGACCTGGTTAAGCAGGCACTGCGTTTGCACTCAGTAAATCCTGTACTAACATTAAGTGTTTATTACAGTAGACTGTGGTGTAGTGTAGAATAATATATCCTATAATTGCAGAAAACTACACAATTGAGTAATCTGCTTATATTACTATAGTTGTTAGCAACTATAAAAATACCACAACAAATTAATACAAGTATGTTACTAAAGTATGCTTCAAAATGCTATAATACTATAGTATTTTCTGCAAATTACTATAGTATATTTTATGTGGGATGTTACCATCATGCTAATCCAAACAGTAATATTATATAAATCCAAGTTATGTCGACACTAAAGAACCCGATCTCCGCTTGGACCCTGAGGTCCTAGATCTGGTTAAGCAGGCACTGCACTCAGTTAATAAATACTATACTATGCTTTGGTTTTTACTACAGTAAACTGTGGTGTAGTGTAGAATAATATATCTTATAATTGTAGAAAACTACAGAATTGGGTACCAGAATTAAGTAATTACGTTACCACAACAGATTAATTCAAGTATGTTACTATAGCATGCTTCAAAAACCCTATTCACTGTAAACACCTATAGTGTGTTTATGTAGGATGTTTCCATCATGCTAAAGCTAACACTAACATTGTTAAACACTACAGTTTAACGCATCACAAACATGCTCCTTCATGGAATTAATAGCAAAGCGTGCTAATAATGCTAGATACACCCACATGATAGTGTTATTAGCATTCTAAACATTAACAATTTGCTAGCAACATGTTAGCCATGTGTTAAAAATTGTTTAAAAAGCAAATGCATGCAAACAACACTCTAAAAATACTAGAAAGATGCTAGCAACATGCCACTTCAAGCAAATGTAGTGTAAACAAATGCTAGCTGCATGCTAACTCGTGTTAGCCACATGTTAAAACAAGATAGAAATAGACTTGTAACATTCTTGCATTCATGCAATCAACCTAGTAAATACGTTATCTGAACTATGGTTACCTGTTTATTTATAATATCCACCTTATACACAACTAATTCCCTTTCTGATTTTGATTGTAATAGTTTAAACTATGCTAAATAATGCTAGAAAAATCACAAATATGCCTTCCGCTCTAACTTTCTACACAAGATTACACTTGTAAAGCTAGCAGGCAAGGCTTTCTTGAACATCATAAAAGTTTCGAAATGAACTTCTCTATCTAGCTGTAAAGTACAAACCAAAAATCTCACGACTCGTGTACTTTACTTTTTAAAGTTAGGACTGAACAGTGCTAACACCGATAAGAGGCCAAACATGAGCTCAGGACACCATTACGGCTGAACCCTGCTGCGATTCGCTGGTGTGTTTCTAAGTTCACAAAGCGGATTTCACCAATCAAACAAGACAAATTCGGGACTTAAAATGAGTCTGTTCTGCTCAAGTGGCTCTAGAGTGAAAAAGCTGCCATAAAAAGACGGAAACAGATGTGGAAGAGCACTTACTTGATGTAGTAGGGCACTTTATTCTGGGACACGGCTCTCTGCCAGGGCAACTGCACTGAAGCTGTGGACAGAATAAAAGATTGATTAGAGAGGAGACCGAGGGTCCGATCATGACGCTGTTGGTAAATGAAGCATTAATTAACAACATCTCTCTCATATCTGCGGACTCCCGCTCTTTTAATTTCTCCAGACACCAAAGCGTCGCTCCTGAGGTACGCACATTTGATGAAATACATCTGCTTTCTCAGCACAATTCGCTGTACGCAGCTCTGCTTTCTGAGTTAATGCCATGAGTTACAAAATCAAAGGCCAAACTCAAAGTTCTGAGTGATGTTTTAAAGTAAAGGCCAGTCTGACACAGCATTTACACTAAACTCTGTGGATCAAACATGGGAAAGGATAAGATGGGGAAGGAAAAGGCTATGGTTGCAACAAGAGTGAACTCTACAAATTTTAACGTATTAATCGATATCATGGTATTGGATTAATTCAGCGGGTAACACATTCCAATAAGGTTGTATTAGTTAATGTTTATGTATTTACTAACATGAACAAACAACGTGCAACACATTTATTGCAGTATTTACTCATCTTTGTTAATGTTAGTTAATAAAAATTGATTAAGGAAACTCACTGTTCAATAAGTTAGAGATAAAACATATCAACGAGGTTGTTATATCAGAATAAAGCCCAACAGGTTTATCGGCAGCCCGATGTGAAGCGTAGCACTGTTGTTTAAGACTGAAGGGTTTATTCTGTAAAAACGTTGTCCCTTTATATTTACCCTTTATTTTATCCTGCTTATTACATGGCTACTTAAAAAAATAAATACAAAACATCATCCAGAGCAGTAATAGTTTATTATTTTGTTAAGTAAACACAAAGCTGACAGAGACTAAAACAGCTGATGGAGTATACACTAACCTGCGCATTATTCAGACACTAGATGGAGACAAACAGTCAAAAACACAACAGAAACTAAAACAGCTGATGGAGTATACACTAACCTGAGCATTATTCAGACACTAGATGGAGACAAACAGTCAAAAACACAAAGCTGACAGAAACAGCTGATGGAGTATACACTAACCTGCGCATTATTCAGACACTAGATGGAGACAAACAGTCAAAAACACAACAGAAACTAAAACAGCTGATGGAGTATACACTAACCTGAGCATTATTCAGACACTAGATGGAGACAAACAGTCAAAAACACAACAGAAACTAAAACAGCTGATGGAGTATACACTAACCTGCGCATTATTCAGACACTAGATGGAGACAAACAGTCAAAAACACAACAGAAACTAAAACAGCTGATGGAGTATACACTAACCTGAGCATTATTCAGACACTAGATGGAGACAAACAGTCAAAAACACAACAGAGACTAAAACAGCTGATGGAGTATACACTAACCTGCGCATTATTCAGACACTAGATGGAGACAAACAGTCAAAAACACAACAGAAACTAAAACAGCTGATGGAGTATACACTAACCTGCGCATTATTCAGACACTAGATGGAGACAAACAGTCAAAAACACAACAGAAACTAAAACAGCTGATGGAGTATACACTAACCTGAGCATTATTCAGACACTAGATGGAGACAAACAGTCAAAAACACAAAGCTGACAGAAACAGCTGATGGAGTATACACTAACCTGCGCATTATTCAGACACTAGATGGAGACAAACAGTCAAAAACACAACAGAAACTAAAACAGCTGATGGAGTATACACTAACCTGAGCATTATTCAGACACTAGATGGAGACAAACAGTCAAAAACACAACAGAAACTAAAACAGCTGATGGAGTATACACTAACCTGCGCATTATTCAGACACTAGATGGAGACAAACAGTCAAAAACACAACAGAAACTAAAACAGCTGATGGAGTATACACTAACCTGAGCATTATTCAGACACTAGATGGAGACAAACAGTCAAAAACACAACAGAGACTAAAACAGCTGATGGAGTATACACTAACCTGCGCATTATTCAGACACTAGATGGAGACAAACAGTCAAAAACACAACAGAAACTAAAACAGCTGATGGAGTATACACTAACCTGCGCATTATTCAGACACTAGATGGAGACAAACAGTCAAAAACACAACAGAAACTAAAACAGCTGATGGAGTATACACTAACCTGAGCATTATTCAGACACTAGATGAAGACAAACAGTCAAAAACACAACAGAAACTAAAACAGCTGATGGAGTATACACTAACCTGAGCATTATTCAGACACTAGATGGAGACAAACAGTCAAAAACACAACAGACACTAAAACAGCTGATGGAGTATACACTAACCTGCGCATTATTCAGACACTAGATGGAGACAAACAGTCAAAAACACAACAGAGACTAAAACAGCTGATGGAGTATACACTAACCTGTGCATTATTCAGACACTAGATGGAGACAAACAGTCAAAAACACAACAGAAACTAAAACAGCTGATGGAGTATACACTAACCTGTGCATTATTCAGACACTAGATGGAGACAAACAGTCAAAAACACAACAGAAACTAAAACAGCTGATGGAGTATACACTAACCTGAGCATTATTCAGACACTAGATGGAGACAAACAGTCAAAAACACAACAGAAACTAAAACAGCTGATGGAGTATACACTAACCTGCGCATTATTCAGACACTAGATGGAGACAAACAGTCAAAAACACAACAGAAACTAAAACAGCTGATGGAGTATACACTAACCTGAGCATTATTCAGACACTAGATGGAGACAAACAGTCAAAAACACAACAGAGACTAAAACAGCTGATGGAGTATACACTAACCTGCGCATTATTCAGACACTAGATGGAGACAAACAGTCAAAAACACAACAGAAACTAAAACAGCTGATGGAGTATACACTAACCTGCGCATTATTCAGACACTAGATGGAGACAAACAGTCAAAAACACAACAGAAACTAAAACAGCTGATGGAGTATACACTAACCTGAGCATTATTCAGACACTAGATGGAGACAAACAGTCAAAAACACAACAGAAACTAAAACAGCTGATGGAGTATACACTAACCTGAGCATTATTCAGACACTAGATGGAGACAAACAGTCAAAAACACAACAGACACTAAAACAGCTGATGGAGTATACACTAACCTGCGCATTATTCAGACACTAGATGGAGACAAACAGTCAAAAACACAACAGAGACTAAAACAGCTGATGGAGTATACACTAACCTGCGCATTATTCAGACACTACATGGCGACAAATAGTCAAAAACACAACAGAGACTAAAACAGCTGATGGAGTATACACTAACCTGCGCATTATTCAGACACTAGATGGAGACAAACAGTCAAAAACACAACAGAAACTAAAACAGCTGATGGAGTATACACTAACCTGCGCATTATTCAGACACTAGATGGAGACAAACAGTCAAAAACACAACAGAGACTAAAACAGCTGATGGAGTATACACTAACCTTCGCATTATTCAGACACTAGATGGAGACAAACAGTCAAAAACACAACAGAAACTAAAACAGCTGATGGAGTATACACTAACCTGTGCATTATTCAGACACTAGATGGAGACAAACAGTCAAAAACACAACAGAGACTAAAACAGCTGATGGAGTATACACTAACCTGAGCATTATTCAGACACTAGATGGAGACAAACAGTCCAAACACATGCGGTATAGGGGAATTGATGAACTAAATTGGCCGTAGCGTATGAGTGTGTGTGTGTGTGTGTGTGTGTGTGTGTGTGTGTGCGCGCGCGCGCGAATGAGTGTGTATGGGTGTTTTCCAGTACTGGGTTGCGGCTGGAAGTGCATCCGATGCGTAAAACATATGCTGGAGTAGTTAGCGGGTCATTCTGCTGTGGTGACCCCTGATACTCAGGGACTAAGCCGAAGGAAAATGAATGAATGAATTCCATGTGTGAATGCTGACAGCCCTAGGTGTAACACATGGACTGTCGCCGAGGTGAAAGGCAATTTTATGTACTGTTATTGTTACATCTGGTTATTTCATTTAATCTAATTGCCACATTTTCACTGGCAATAAAGGACACATTAAGAGTGATAAACTGAATCGAGAGTGTGTGTGTGTGTGTGTGTGTGTGTTAATGGCTGCTCTCGACTGTCCAATGAAACAGAAAATAAGTGGACGATTAACCTCTGAATTATTAAACACAACCGGTTTACCCCAGCTGAAGTGTGTGTGTGTGTGTGTGTGTGTGTGTGTGTGTGTGTGTGTGTGTGTGTGTTGCGGTGTCTGATTTTCCACACTGTCTGCCTGTTTAATATTTGATGGCTGACATTGACTGTCTGCGAGCGAGCGTAAACTTGTGCCAATTAAAATCTAATAAGTTTTAATTATTTTTGTCCTCTTGATGTGAGCGAACTGGCAAATTTCAGTCACACTGATTACATTAACACCTCACAGACAATTACACATCTCTGAATATTTCATGAGGATCCAAAAGAAATGAGGTAAATAACAACTGAAACAAGTTGCTCTAACAGATCCACAGGTTTTACACCTTCACAGAGCTTTCTTAACAA
>NC_079457.1:48294029-48319029 GCF_903798145.1 Danio aesculapii
GGTGGGCGGGGGGACCGCTCTCCTACATAAAGTTGTGGTCGGTCTGAAAACTGCTCCAATTGGTCCACCGTTTTTTATGTTGTTAAATTGAAAAAAAAGCACTGGGTGTGTTTATATCACCCCAATATGACGCTCTATACACCATACATGCACATATGTCTGTCCAAACAGCTTGAAAAGTAGATTTTTCACCATAGGTGCCCTTTAAATCTAAATACTAAAAACTTTCAAGGATTTGAGCTGCTGATGACTGCTCAACGCTTCATAACAGTCTTGTGAGCGGCCCCTAATGCGCTCACCGTGGTTTTATCAATGTGGTCCTGTAGGGAGTCTATGAGCAGATCTCCCACCGGCTGCCATCCCGCCTTCAGCTCCTCGGCCTGGGCCAGACGTAGGTCCAGCTGGTCCATGGAGCTCTGGAGGTCCTGCAGTTTGTCCAGCGCTCGCTCCACCTGCTCCTGCCAGGTCCCCGCATGTCCCGTGAGTCGGTCCCAGCGCTCACACACCTCCGCCGTCTGCTTGCGGATCGCCTTCGCCACCCGCTGGGCCTTCTCCTCCGGGGTCAACTCTACCAAAACACACACACACACACACACACACATGCAAAGGCATCAGTGACGTTCATTTGGATGAATTACTTTGAGTTCTTGTTCTGAATCACACCAGTCCTCAGGTCTTTACACTGGCTCCCGGTTACATTCAGAACAGATTTTAAAAGGACTCCAGAATGTGTCTGTAAAGTTTCAGCTCAAAATATCCATCAGATTATTTATTATACGACGCAGAACATCCCCATTTTGGTGTCTGAGAACATTCACTCATTCATTTTCTTTTTCGGCTTGGTCCCTTTATTAATCTGGGGTCGCCACAGCGGAATGAACCGCCAATTTATCCAGCACATGTTTTACACAGCGGATGCCCTTTCAGCTGCAACCCATCACTGGGAAACATCCATACACATGAGTGTCATACACTTTGGACAATTTAGCCTGCCCAATTCACCTAATATTTTCTGTCTTTTAGTAGAGATATTATATGAGAGACTTGCTTTGTTTACCAAATAAGTGGATCTAATTGGATTTGCTTTGTAAACATTAAATAGAAGTTAAAAATGTATTATTGTTATTAATAACTAAATAGTTTTAGTTACTGTATGATACTCCTAAAATTACTCCGCATAAATCCACAGATTTTACAACATTTTCAGCAGAAATAGCAAAACATGTCTGCAGATTCTGTCTGGTCCTACTCATTTGCATGAATTTGACTTGATTTCAACTCTCCTCGGCGCCCACACCAGTACAGGACATGCTGTGCCGCTCCACGGCGCCAGCTTCCATTGAAAATGAATGACTTCTGGCTACTTTGACGCTCTCGCTGCCTTCGGTCTGAACGCACAGTTAGAGCTTTTTTAAATAGATTTAACTTAAACCAAGTCAAGTACAGTACTTTGGTTAAAAGTTGAGTCAACTCAAAAAAGCTAGCAATATGCCTTACAATTTTAGGTAAAGTCAACTTTATTTTACAACAACACAGTAATATAAACAGCCTGTTTGTTTCTCCTGTTTACCAACATGACCACAATTTGACTTTCAGCTTCTCCACTTCAGAAGCATTCGTGTTGATCAGATGAGCCCAGCGCAGGACACTTAAGAGTGTGTTTACTGAAGAGTCCACTCAACTAACGCTTAAACTTTGTCATGCGAAGTTGTCGCACAAGCTTGTGTTTCTGGTCTGCCACATTCGCAGGCTTATAAATGGAAGTCAATGAGGTGAAAAGAGAAGTGTGACCATGGCTTAACACCAGGCGGAAACACTGCACTAGAAGTATGATAGTATGATATTAAAAAGGGCGACACGGTGGCTCAGTGGTTAGCACTGTCGCCTCACAGCAAGAAGGTCGCTGGTTTGAGTTCCTGCTAGGCCAGTTGGCATTTCTATGTGGAGTGTGCATGTTCTCCACTGTGTTGGCGTGGGTTTCCTCCGGGTGCTCCGGTTCCCCCCACAGTCCAAACACATGCGCTATAGGGGAACTGATCAAGTAAATTGACCATAGTGAATGAGTATGTGTGTGAATGAGTGTGTATGGGTGTTTCCCAGTACTGGGTTGCAGTTGGAAGGGCATCCGCTGTGTAAAACATATGCTGGATAAGTTGGTGGTTCATTCTGCAGTGGCGACCCCTGATAAATAAAGGGACTAAGCCGAAGGAAATGAAAGAATGAATGATACTTAAAGTATGGAGTTCAAGTCTAAGTTACGAGAAAAATCCTTAAGATGTTGCAAACGGGAAAACAAAAGTTGACTCAACTTAATATTAAGGCAACTTGTAGTACAGCTTGACTTGACTCAACTTTTAAGCACTGCACTTGAGTCGATTTAAGTTGAGTCAACTAAAAAAGCTCTACAGCAAGCTGCCTTATTACAATTTAAGTTGAGTCAACTTCTTATGAAATAAATAAACAAAATAAAAACAACAACAGAATCATGTAAACAGCCGGTTTTCATCTCCTGTTTATCAAAGTGACCGCAATTTGTCTTTCGGCTTTTCCACTTCACAAGCGTCCATGTTGATCAGATGAGCCCAGCGCAGGTCACTTAAGAGTGTGTTTACTGAAGAGTCCGCTCAACTAATGAGCTGAAGAGAGAGAGAGACAGCACACAGATGTTTGGTCAATTTATGGAAAGCCTCGGGCGTGACTGCAGGCAGCTCTGCAGCATTAACATCTGCTTTCTCTCAGGCTTTCCGAGGACACTTTAGCTCACGTCACCATCTCAAACGGCACCGATGATTTCTCCATTTCTCCGAACGCTCACCTCTATCCTTCATCTTTACATTTCTGCTTCAGCCGAGCGAGAATCAATTTACAATTCAAATGCGCTCAGGCGTTTCTGGAGGAGTCTGAAATTCAATTAAGATCCAGCGGATGAACGTGCAAACGGATGTGATGGGTTTTTTCGCACCGGGCTTGTTTACGCTCGTTTGATGACGGACACTGGAACAGACTGCGTTACATATTTAAAGCATACAGCTGAATTGGGAAAGCATGAGTTTGCACGAGTGTTAGTGTTGTTTGATTGTATTTCTGTAAGCGGTGTGTGTGTGTGTGTGTGGCTTTGATGGAGGGCGATCAGGGGAGAAATGGAGGAGCAAATACCACTGGAATACTCTGAATGTGGGAGTGTGAGATTGTGTTTAGAGATGGATAAATCGGGAAACACTGCCCTGCTGAGCCCAGAGCATATCAAGAGGAGGAAATCTGAGAGTAAAAGTGTTTCAGGTGTAATTTTGTCCCATTCTTCCTGCAAACTAGTCTTAAGGTGGGCAACAGTTCAGGGTCTTCATTTTATGCTTCAAATGCACCACACATTCTCTATTGGAGACAGGTCAGGACTGCAGACAGGCCAGTCCAGTACCGATATCCTCTATCTCCACAGACAGGACAAGCGCACACACATAGACTTAGACACAAAAGTGTGCACACACACATATTCACACACATTCACATGCACACACAGACACAAACACACACACACACACACACAAAATACACAAACACACACATTCACTCACACACACACACACACACAGAGACAACCACGTGCGCACCCACAAAAACACAAACACATACACACTTATACACCACCTGCACATACACACACAGACTTATACACACACCTGCTTATGCACACGCACACACAAACACACATACACACACATGCCCACGCATACACACACAAACACACATAAAAACACACATATACACACAGGTGCAAACACACACATTCACATACACACACACACATAGACAACCACGTGCGCACCCGCAAAAACACAAACACATACACACTTATACACCACCTGCACATACACACACACACAGACTTATACACAAACCTGCATGTGCACACGCACACACAAACACACATACACACACATGCCCATGCATACACACACAAACACACATGACACACATAAAAACACACACATACACACAGGTGCAAACACACACATTCACACACACACACACACATAGACAACCACGTGCGCACCCACAAAAACACAAACACATACACACTTGTACACCACCTGCACATACACACACAGACTTATACACACACCTTATACACAGTCATATAAATGAACCACAGACTAAAACATAGACTAAAACACACACACACACACACACACATGCTCTCCTCCTCTATCTGATAAGCGGTGTGTGATGTTAGTGGTGAATCAGCTGTTCTAGTGGGGGTCCCAGTGGAAGTGTCCGGAGAGCGCTGGAACTTTCCAGACATCAGAGATCTGCAGTTAAGAGTGTGTCGACAGGAGCTGTCTGACTTATCACACACATACACACACACTCACATCAAAGAGCAGCCCTTAGAGACTGCCTAAATAAACTGCTCTGCCTGCTTTGTGTGTGTGTGTGTGTGTGTGTGTGTGTGTGTGTGTGTGTGTGTGCATTTATGTCTGTGAATCTGTGTTTTTTTGATATGTGTGTTTGTGTGTGTGCACAAATACATGTGTTTATGTTTATGCATGTGTGTTTATGTGTATGTGTGTTTTCAATGCATCATTAAAATAAAAACGAATGTTCACCTGTTTTGGGTTGCAGGTTCTTGCGCGGCTCTTCAGGGCCTTCGATTGGCTGCTCTGCCAGAAACATGCGTGCCTGATCCAATGTGCTGAGAACCACATGCTCCCGCTCCTTAAGCTCCGCCCTCAGAGCCTGAAACAGCCAATTAGCATCTAATTACGACATGGCATATTTATTACTGACATCAGAGAGATGGAGATTAATACAAGTCAGAAACTCATACACTGATATAAACTCAGATTAATTAAAGTTCCAAATATTGCATGAAATAAAGAAAATCTCAGACAGACAGACACTGACGGACAGGTGGACAGACAGATATATACAGCAGATAGAATGGACTGATAGACAGACAAGAAAGAGACAGGCAGACAGAAACAATGACAGGCAGACAGACACGTGAATGGATAGACAGACAGACAGACAGACAGACAGACAGACAGACAGACAGACAGAAATTTGGACGGACAGAGAGACAGACAAATACCAAGATAGACAGACAGACATATGAAGGGACAGACAGACAGGCAGACAGACAGACAGAAACATAATGACAGACAGACAGACATATGGACACAAGGCAGAAACAAAGACAGAGAGACATATGACCAGACAGATGCATGAATGTACAGACAGACAGACAGACAGAAAAACAGACAGACAGAAAGACAGACATATGAATGGACGGACAGACAGACAGACAGAAACCAAGATGGACATATATATAGACAGATTTACAGACAGATATACAGACAGACAGACAGACAGATATACAGACAGACAGATATACAGACAGATATACAGACAGACAGACAGACAGACAGACAGACAGATAGACAGACAGATATACAGACAGACAGACAGACAGACAGACAGACAGACAGACAGACAGATATACAGACAGATATACAGACAGACAGATATACAGACAGATATACAGACAGACAGACAGATAGACAGACAGATATACAGACAGACAGACAGACAGACAGACAGACAGACAGACAGATATACAGACAGATATACAGACAGACAGACAGACAGATATACAGACAGATATACAGACAGACAGACAGACAGATAGACAGACAGACAGATATACAGACAGACAGACAGACAGACAGACAGATATACAGACAGATATACAGACAGACAGACAGATAGACAGACAGATATACAGACAGACAGACAGACAGACAGACAGACAGACAGACAGATATACAGACAGATATACAGACAGACAGACAGACAGACAGATATACAGACAGATATACAGACAGACAGACAGACAGACAGACAGACAGACAGATATACAGACAGATATACAGACAGACAGATATACAGACAGATATACAGACAGACAGACAGACAGACAGATAGACAGACAGATATACAGACAGACAGACAGACAGACAGACAGACAGATATACAGACAGATATACAGACAGACAGACAGACAGACAGATATACAGACAGATATACAGACAGACAGACAGACAGATAGACAGACAGACAAACAGACAGACAGAAATCAAGATGGAAAGACAGACATACAGAAAGATATACAGACAGACAGACAGACAGACAGACAGACAGACAGACAGACATAAAGATATACAGACAGACAGATAGACAGACAGACAGAAACCAAGATGGACAGACAGACAGACAGACAGATATACTGACAGACAGACAGACAGACAGACAGACAGACAGACAGACAGACAGAAACCAAGATGGACAGACAGACAGACAGATATACTGACAGACAGACAGACAGACAGACAGACAGACAGGCAGGCAGACAGATAGACAAATATACAGACAGACAGACAGATACACAGACAGACAGACAAACAGACAAAGAGACAGACAGACAGATATACAGACAGACAGACAGACTGACATACATATATACAGACAGACTGTCACTATCTGATGCTATATATACAAGCCAGCACTCCATCTATATACACAGAGACAGGAAGGCGTGTTTGTTTGCGTGTGTGCGTGCGTGCATGTGCACGAGTAAGAGTTCACTCAGAGCAAAATGAAAAACAAGAACAGGTGAGAACGAGGGCAGAGAGAGATTGATAAGCTGCGCAAATAAAAATGGACACTGAAGTGCGACTGCAAAGAGGTCAAACGAGGCATTTCCGCAGAGTCACACGCGAATTAGCAAAAATAATAGTCCTTCGCTAACTCAGACACAACTAATTCTTGCCTTCAGGCAGCACAGAACACACACACACACACACACACACACACACACACACATACTCTCTCTCTCTCTCTCTTAAATGAACAGCTAAATCTCAGCAGAGAGGAAAACTGGATTTCCATTCCTCTGATAGTCAGGCCCCCAAGGCTCGACTGGAGAGCAGGGTCATGGCAGCGTTCCTCACTTCTGAAACGGTCGTTAAACAGAGCCGGAGGAAGCGATAAGCCTTTTAATTACATCCTGCTACAGTAAAGCAAGCGAACACACAAGCACTTTACGGAAACCTTGATGAGGAGAGAGAGGAAGAGGAGCGGTCCATTACACCGCATTATGGAGATGCTAAGGAGCGATATTAAACAATCATGGAGATTAGAGGGAGATTATCAAAAAGACGCACAGGAGGTCAAAGAAGAGCAGCATATTTGAGCATGAGGTGATTTACTGTATATACAGCGGGGGAAATAGGAAGCTTAAGAACGCCTCTCATATGGAGATTGAACCCTCATGCATTGCTCAGGTGGGAGTTTCTCACAGACTTCAACAGAGTGTCAAAATCTAGATGCTTCAGTGGGTCTCGTCTATCAAATCTGAGCTTGGTTTGGTATTTTCTAGATTTCAGCTGCTGTCTGGGCTTTCACTGCCTTTCTACACCTTCCTGTCTTCATGTGTTCAATACGTTTTCCCTGCATCATTTCATTTTATTACACAGAACTTATATTGTAAACTAATTAGATTAGTTTTCTTTGCATATATGGATTTCTTTGGCTGTTCCGGTGAAAATCTCAAGTTAACAGCCCCTATAGAAATATGTTTTCTGAGAAAATGGTGACGTGTTCAATACTTATTTCCCCCTCTGTATACAAAGAGAAGTAAAAGGCAAATCTTACCTTTTGTACATCCTTCATTGTTTTTTTAGCTATAGCAATGTATACTGACAGCATTTAACAGCCACCATACACACAGCTGTGGACACACTTTAAATAATTCACTATTAATGTATCAAGACTTGTCTGAAAATACATTTAAAAATATACACGGCAAAAAAAAAAACATTATATATTTAACTGAGGTGCTGTCCATTACTTCTGATCATCCTTGAGATGCTTCTACACCTTCATTTGAGTCCAGCTGTGTCTGATTATACTGATTAGGCTTTACATATAAGACCTTACAGCTCACAATGCATGCAGCAAATGAAAAAGAATCATGAGGTCAACAGAACTGCCTGAAGAACTCAGAGACAGAATTGTGGCAAGGCACAGATCTGGCCAAGGTTACAGAAACATTTCTGCAGCCCTTAATGTTCCTAAGAATACCGTGGCCTCCATAATCCTTAAATAGAAAAAAAATTGAGCTGACCAGAACCCTTCCTAGAGCTGGAAGTCCGGCCAAACTGAGCTATTAGTGGAGAAGAGCCTTTGTGAGAGAGGTGAAGAAGAACCCAAAGATCACGGTGGCTGAGCTTCAGAGATGCAGTCGGGAGATAAGAGAAAGTTGTAGAAAGTCAACCATCACTGCAGCCCTCCACCAGTCGGAGCTTTAAGGTAGAGTGACCCGACACATGAAAAAACACTTCAAGGACTTCAAGATGGTGAGGAATAAGGCTCTCTAGTGTGATGAGACCAAGACAGAACTTTTTGGCCTTAATTCTAAGCGGTATGTGTGGAGAAAACCAGGCACTGCTCATCACCTCTCCAATGCAGTCCCAACAGTGAAGCATGATGGTGGCAGCATGCTGTGGGGGCGTTTTTCAGCTGCAGGGACAGGACGACAATAGAGGGAAAGATGAATGTGGCCAAGTACAGGGATATCCTGGATAAAAACCTTCTCCAGAGTGCTCAGGACCTCAGACTGGGCTGACGGTTTACCTTCCAACAAGACAACGACTCAAAGCACACAGCTAAAATAACGGAGTGGCTTCAAAACAAGTCCGTGACTGTTCTTGAATGGCCCAGCCAGAGTCCTGACTTAAACCTAATTGAGCATCTCTAGAGAGACCTAAAAATGGCTGTCCACCAACGTTTACCATCCAACCTGACAGAACTGTAGAGGATGGAATGGCAGAGGATCACCAAATCCAAATGTGAAAAACTTGCTGCATCTTTCCCAAAGAGACTCACGGCTGTATAAAAGAGTGCTTCTGCTAAACACTGAGCAAAGGATCTGAATATGTCCATTAAAAAAACCTAAGAAAAGCTTCATTTGTTTAAATTAAAGTTTATTTTTAAATGTGCACCCTGCTGAAAAAAACAGCATATGCTGGGAAGGTATGTTTTGATGCTGGTATGCTGGTCTTGCTTGTTTCAATGCTGGTTTTGCTGGTCCAAATGCTGGTTTCAATGCTGGTTTTGCTGGTCTCAATGCTGGTTTTGCTGGTCTCAATGTTGGTCTTGCTGGTCTCAATGCTGGTCAGGAGCAGCACTGAGACCAGCAAAACCAGCATTGAGACCAGAAAGACCAGCATTGAGACCAGCAGGATCAGCATTGAAACCAGCAAAACCAGTATTGAGACCAGCAAGACCAGCATACCAGCATCAAAACATACCTTACCAGCATATGCTGTTTTTTTCAGCAGGACATGTACTTTGTTTTAAATATTCAGCTAAATGTATTCTTATTTTACACAGGAATGTGCAACCTTTGATAAATAATCAAATCTCACTTGTTGATTTCTAACTTGTCATGTCATTTCTTTAAAAAGTCATGTAGGGAAATCAGTAATTGTGTATCATTTTCAACCACGAGTGAATCATTACATCCCTAACTACCAGCTAAACCCTAACACATCACAGAGAGTAACACTTTCAAGCTCATGTGAATTCACGAGGACAGAAAAACAAGTCACTTTAGTCCAGAGATGGGTTTTCAAAGAATGCACATTTTGTACCGATTATTTGACATGAACACTTTAACAGACCTGCCCTCAGACGTTCACTGAATGCGAGATGTTTTCTGCTTGTTTTCTTCAAAACCAACAGCAGAACTGATCACTACAAGATGCTGAACCTGAAACAGTCGGACTTCTGAAGCCGATGTTCATTTCTGACACCATTCTGCTGTGAAGAAAGCAGCGCTGATGTCACCGTTGCTATGATGCTAGCTGGTTGCTGTGGTGATAAATGGCACCTGAGCGTCAGCCTGTCAAGGGCAACTGATGGACAATAGAGTCTGACACATTCTCCCAAAACATGTCCGCCGTTTGAGTGCTTGTTTGGGAGTCATTAAGAGGCCCTCAGGATGCGTTGTTGAATGGTTTTGAATGGTCTTTCGCACATCCTCAACAGAGGTTATTCATTATGTGTCATTTAGGGCTGCGTGCACTTTTGTGAAGTGTTTTGATGATAGCGGGACGCCTCTTTGGCTTTAAAAGTGGAAGCAGTCATCATCTGTTGCTTTGCTGTTTGTTAAAGCGATGTTTCAGCTCTAACCTTAAAGTTCAGTTGACTCAAAAGTGAACATTTCCTTCATGTACAGATTTGTAAGGCATTGATTGATCCTCAAAACACAAATGACATTTGTTTTTGGTAACAACTTAGTTTAGGGCACTATTCGCGGTATTAACAAACCATTAACTAACACCACTAGATTTTTTTTCCAACACATTTTAAACAAAATAGATTTAATAGCTCATTTCTAATAACTGATTTATTTTTTTCTCTTTGTCATGATGACAGCACATAATATCTGACTAGATATTTTTCAAGACACTAGTATTCAGCTTAAAGTGGAGAGAAGAGCCATCTAAACAATCAGAGCACAGTTTTCTGACCAATCAGAGCAGAGAATAGTCATCTGACCAATCAGAGCAAAACCCAGTAGTCGTCAGACCAATCAGTGCAGAGGAGAATCATAATCAGAGCACAGGAGAGTCGTCTAACCAATCAGAGCAGAGAATAGTCATCTGACCAATCAGAGCAAAACCAAGTAGTCATCTAACCAATCACTGCAGAGAAGAATCACCTGACCAGTCAGAGCAGAGAAGAGTCATCTGACCAATCAGAGTAGAGAATAGTCATATGACCAATCAGAGCAAAACCAAGTAGTCATCTAACCAATCAGTGCAGAGAAGAATCACCTGACCAGTCAGAGCAGAGAAGAGTCATCCGACCAATCAGAGCAGAGAATTGTCATATGACCAATCAGAACAAAACCAAGTAGTCATCTGACCAATCAGTGCAGGAGAATTATCTGATCAATCAGAGCAGAGTCATCTGACCAATTAGAGCAGAGAATAGTCATCTGACCAATTAGAGCAGAGAATAGTCATCTGACCAATTAGAGCAGAGAATAGTCATCTGACCAATTAGAGCAGAGAATAGTCATCTCACCAATTAGAGCACAGAATAGTCATCTCACCAATTAGAGCAGAGTCATCTGACCAATTAGAGCAGAGAATAGTCATTTGACCAATTAGAGCAGAGAATAGTCATCTCACCAATTAGAGCAGAGTCATCTGACCAATTAGAGCAGAGAATAGTCATTTGACCAATTAGAGCAGAGAATAGTCATCTCACCAATTAGAGCAGAGTCATCTGACCAATTAGAGCAGAGAATAGTCATCTGACCAATTAGAGCAGAGAATAGTCATCTCACCAATTAGAGCAGAGTCATCTGACCAATTAGAGCAGAGAATAGTCATCTGACCAATTAGAGCAGAGAATAGTCATCTGACCAATTAGAGCAGAGAATAGTCATCTGACCAATCAGAGCAAAAACAAGTAGAATCATCTGACCAATCAGAGCATTTTAAAGGCTTAACTGGCCGATTAAGATTAACATAGCAACTAAAGATTAATTATTAGGAAAGTCATTAAACATAAAAAAGTTTAAATAAAACAAAAGTCCCCACATCCTTATGGACAGTGTGCCAATGTAGAAGACCAGAAAGTTTTGGTAACACTTTATTTTGATGGTCAATTTGAACATTAGTAGACTGTCTGCTTAATACTGACTATAAGAAACTTTGCAAGTACATGTCAACTTAAACTAACCCTAACCCCAACCCTAACCTATCAGTCTCCTTATAATCTAATGAGCATTAGTCGACATGTAGATGCAATGTAACTTAATTCAACAAATGGACCATCAAAATAATGAATGATCAAATCCCGACCAAATACAGGAGCATTTATAGAGCCACAGAAATTGTACTCAGCCTAGCGAGTGTAAAATATGGTGTAAAATGAAATCAATACAAGCAGCAAACTGATTCATTATGAAGACTAACAAAGCTGACAGAAGAAGACCTGTACATCAGCTGTGTCAGCAGTTCAGACACATAAAAACACACTCTGTCCTCTCGTCAGGTGAAAAACGCAAACACTTAAGTGTCTTTCATCTCTTTATTAGCTGCATTAAAGGATGTTCGGATTGAATCCCTGTTCAGGTCTTATTAGACACACTGAGGTCATTCTTTCTCGTCTTAGGTCAAAGAAAAGTCTGAGGCCTTTAATCCGTCTCTTATTTAACAGTCCAAGGATTCAAGACCCAAATGATCAGAATAAATCACACAGACGGGGCCATTATTGAACAGAGCGGAGAAATCAGTGCAAAGGCAGTTTCCAACTTTTCCTTTTTACGGTCATTATTTCTTTTCTTGGGTGCAAATAAAGTGTTACAGAGATATGACTAATGCAGTGTGAGAGCAGTTATATAAGTGTTCTGGGGAAAAACTGAAAGTGTGTGTATATAAATTTCATTCCGTTCGTCACGATAAAGTGCTCCTATTATACGCTGTTTCAGAAATTACCTTTGACGCAGTGTGTAATGTAACTGATTAGTAATGTAAAAGGTCTGCGCAGTTTCAAAGATGAAGCGATTCTGAACTGCCTGAATCGAGCTGCTAGTAATTCAGTCTTAAATAATTATTGTTGAATAATGATGTGATGTGAAACAGGTGATGTCAACAGGGGATTGTAATTATGACCTGGTACAAAAGTAGTACCCAAGAAAGGTCTAGTCCTTTAGGAGCAAAGATGGGCTGAGGATCGCCAGTTTACCAACAAATACGTGAGAAAATGATTTAAATGTTTAAAAACAATGTTCCTTAAAGAAAGAGAGGAGGACATGTGGATATTTCACCTTCAACAGTGCAGAACATCATTAAAAGATTGAAGGAATCTGGAGGAATTTCAGTGAGTAAAGGACAAGGGCTCAAACCTAAGCTGAACCTTCGTGATCTCTGATCCCTCAGGCGGCGCTGCATCAAGAATCCTCATTCATCAATAAGCCATATCACCACATGGGCTCAGGACTACTGTGGCAAACCTTTGTCAAGTTCCACAATACAGTTACATCCACAAATGCCAGCTAAAAGTGTAGTGTGCCAAGAGGAAGCCCTATGTTAACAGTGTCCAGAAGCGCCGTCGACTTCTCTGGGCTTGAAGGCATCTGGGATGAAGCATCACACAGTGAAAATGTGTACTGTCGTAAGTTGATTCAGTATTTCAGGTATTTTTTGATACATTACAATGTCCTGGCTGTGGAGGAAGAGGATACAGGTACTTTACTGGCCTGTCTGCAGTCCTGACCAAAATAAAGTGTTACAGAGATATGACTAATGCAGTGTGAGAGCAGTTATATAAGAGTTCTGGGGAAAAACTGAAAGTGTGTGTATATAAATTTCATTCCGTTCGTCACGATAAAGTGCTCCTATTATACGCTGTTTCAGATATTAGCTTTGACGCAGTGTGTAATGTAACTGATTGCTCATGTAAAAGGTCTGCGCAGTTTCAAAGATGAAGCGATTCTGAACTGCCTGAATTGAGCTGCCAGTAATTCAGTCTTAAATAATTATTACATTAATAATTATAAATAATTACTGTTAAATATTGATGTGATGTGAAACAGGTGATCTCAACAGATGATTGTAATTATGACCTGGTACAAAAGCAGCATCCAGGATAGGTCTAGTCCTTTAGGAGCAAAGATGGGCCGAGGATCACCAGTTTACCAACAAATACATGAGAAAATGATTGAAACGTTTAAAAACAATGGCTGTATCCGAAACCGCCTACTACTCAGTAGGTACTGCATTTGAATTTTAACGTACTACTTGGCCATTAGAAAAGTACATTATATACAGTGTGAATGTGAAAAGTATGATTGCAATTGGGAACGTACTACATCCGCCATTTTGTCATGGTCACGTGATCTACCTGCGTCAGTTGCGTTGCTTTACTCCCATTCATGAATTCGCTCGCAGGGCATCATGGAATAGCGCAGTATGCATGGAATGCGCACTTTAAAATCTCGCCGGAAGTAGTAGGTCATCCGGGTACTTCTCGCATACTGATTTTCGAATTCTATGAATTTGGACATACTACTCGGCTCGCATACTGATTTTAGCGTACTGTATAGTATGGAAGTAGGCTGTTTCGGACGCAGCCAATGTTCCTCAAAGAAAGAGATGAGTAGCTCTGGGGAAAAACTGAAAGTCTGTGAATATAAATTTCATTCCATTCTTCACGTTAAAGTGCTCCTATTATACGCTTTTTCAGATATTACCTTTGACGCAGTGTGTAATGTAACTGATTGCTCATGTAAAAGGTCTGCGCAGTAATTCCATCTTAAACAATTGTTCCGTTAATAATTATAAATATATTAATGTCAGGCCAGATTGACCATGTCCCTACCATGTAGATTCAACTCACCAGTCGAAACAGATTCAATTGGACCACAACAGAGTAGTGCCAATTGTCCAATCAGAGCAAAGCAGACTCATCTGACCAATAAGAGTAAAACCAAATAGAGTCATCTGACCATTTGGATCAGAACATATTCCAATCGGATAAAAACAGAGTAGAATCATCTGCCCAATCAGAGCAGAGAAGAGCCATCTGGGCAATTAGAGCAGTGGCATTTGGCCAATCACAGCGAAACAGATTAGAGTCACCTGACCAATCTGAACAGAGCCGAGTCATCTGACCAATCTGAACAGAGCCGAGTCATCTGACCAATCTGAACAGAGCCGAGTCATCTGACCAATCTGAACAGAGCCGAGTCATCTGACCAATCTGAACAGAGCCGAGTCATCTGACCAATCTGAACAGAGCCGAGTCATCTGACCAATATGAACAGAGCTGAGTCATCTGACCAATCTGAACAGAGCCGAGTCATCTGACCAATATGAACAGAGCTGAGTCATCTGACCAATCTGAACAGAGCCGAGTCATCTGACCAATATGAACAGAGCCGAGTCATCTGACCAATCTGAACAGAGCCGAGTCATCTGACCAATCTGAACAGAGCCGAGTCATCTGACCAATATGAACAGAGCTGAGTCATCTGACCAATCTAAACAGAGCTGAGTCATCTGACCAATCTGAACAGAGCCGAGTCATCTGACCAATCTGAACAGAGCAGAGTCATCTGACAAATCAGACCAATGTAGAGTCATTTGACCAAGCAGAGCAGAGGACAATCATGTGACCAATTGGAGTAAAACCAAGTAGATTCATCTGACCAATCAGAACAGATTCAATTGGACTAGAACAAAATAGGGCCAATTGTCCAATCCGATCAAACAGACTCATCTGACCAATCTGAGTAAGACCAAATAGAGTCATCTGCAAAGGGTAGAGTCAACTGACCAATCAGAACATATTCCAATCAGATAAGAACAGAGTAGAATCATCTGACCAATCAAATTAGAGAAGACTCATCCGACCTATCGGAGCAAAACAAAGAAGAATCATCTGACCAATCATAGCAGAGGAGCATCAATTGACCAATCTGAATAGAGCAGAGATGAGTTACCTGACAAATCAGAGCGGAGAAGAGAAACAACTTTAATAATCAGCTTTTCAAAATAGAAAACCAATGCTCCTGTTTCATCTGACGACCTCATTACACTCGATTAATCTAGAAATAAAGGTCGCTCTAGTCGCTCTCTAACAAGCTCAGTGTCTTTATAAGTGTAAGTCTGCCGACAGAGTGTGTGTGTGTGTTCGGCTCCTCCAAGACTCTCAGACCGCACGCAAAATTATTCATTTTTCCTTCCATCTGGAGTTGTGGGCCGCGCTCTATCCTGGTCGCCCGCTTGGCACGGCACACTAATCAGCCGTGACGTGTTGAAAAGGCCTGGTGTTTTGTATCCGCACGGCTAAAGCTCTCACCAGGGCAAGACAATCTATTATAAGAGCCCGAGAAGAAGATGAGGTGCAGGCGGGAGAGGGGAGAAAAAAAAAAAGTCAAAATGGGGGGCAATCTTTCTGCTGGCTCCAGAGAATCATTAGTCAAACTGTCTGAGGAGGAGCAGGGAGAGAGAGAGCGAGAGAGAGAGAGAGAGAGAGAGAGAGAGAGAGAGAGAGAGAGAGAGAGAGAGAGAGAGAGAGAGAGAGAGATTTCATATATTGTTTTATTATTACTTTCACTGTTTTACTTTTTATTATAATTAAATAACTTATTGTGATGACATGTATAATATGAGTATATAATACTTACATGTACTGTAGGTTTATGTTGTTTACAACTCCGAATCATACAAAGTTGGGACAGTATAGAAAAACCCAAGATAGAAAGTAGTGATTTCCTAATTGACTTTGACTTGTATTTCATTGCAGATAATATGAACACAAAATATTTGATGTTGTGTCTGGTCAGCTTCATTTCATTTGTAAATATCCATCCTTTCCTGTCATTCAGACCTGCAACACACTCCAGAAAGAGTTCTGACAGGAGCAGTTTAGGGCTGGTTATCAGGTAAATGCTGAAATAATGATGATGTCAACAGGTGATTGTAGTTATGATTTGGTACAAAAGCAGCATCCGAGAAAGGTCCTTTAGGAGCAAAGATGGGCCGGGGATTGCCAGTTTGCCAACAGATACATGAGAAAATGATTGAAATGTTTAAGAGAGGAAGACATTTGGATATTTCAACAGTGCAGAACATCATTAAAAGCTTCAAAGAATCTGGAGGTGTTTCAGTGCAAGCCTAAGCTGAACTACCGTGATCTCTGATCCCTCAGGCGGTGCTGCATCAAGAATCCTCATTCATCTATAAGTGATATCACCACATGAGCTCAGGACTACTGCAGCAAACCTTTATCAAGTGCCACAATACATAGCTACAAATGACAGTTAAAAGTGTACTGTGCCAAAAGGAAGCCCTATGTTAACAGTGTCCAGAAGCACCGTGGCTTCTCTGGGCTCGGAGGCATCTGGGATGGACCACCAGATAGTGGAAACATGTACTGTAGTCTGATGAATCAGTATTTCAGGTATTTTATGGGAGAAATTGACGCTGTGTGTTCCAGACCAAAGATGAAAAGGATCATCCAGACTGTTACCAGCAACAAGTCCAAAAGCCAGGGTCTGTCATGGTGTGGGGTTGCGTCAGTAAGCAAGTATTGTCAGTATTGTGCCATAGCAAAATTAAGAGAATCCTATTATTCATAACAGAAAGGTATTATTGTTACTACTATGTTCATCAATATTGTTATTACTACTGTTTTACATATTTGTAATATGACTCTGCAAAATGGTGATATACAGTTGAAGTCAATATTATTCGTCCTTATGTGAAATTTTTATTCTTGTTCAAATATTTGTCAAGTGATAATTAACAGAGCTAGGATGCAACAATACTTCCTATATATTTTTGTCTCTTCTGGATAAAGTTTGGATGGTATCAAAGCAGTTTTGACATTTTTTAAACAAC
The DNA here is from genome assembly GCF_903798145.1 of Danio aesculapii. Taxonomy (NCBI): domain Eukaryota; kingdom Metazoa; phylum Chordata; class Actinopteri; order Cypriniformes; family Danionidae; genus Danio; species Danio aesculapii. Next base: position 48,311,513 of record NC_079457.1, read on the forward strand.
TTTTAAGGTCAATATTATTCTGCGATTTTTCAGTTACAGAATGGGTTGTTACCCAATAACTTGTCTAATTAACCTTGTTAAGCCTTTAAACTACACTTTAAGCTGAATACTAGTATCTTGCAAAATAAGTACTATAATATTATGTGCTGTCATCATGATAAAAACAAAATAAAATAGTTATTAGTATTTAGTTATTGAAACTGTTGTTTAAAAATGTGTAAAAAAAAAAAAAAATATCCGTGACAGCATTATTAATTAAAATTTCACAGGAGGGCTAATAATCGTGATCTATTATGTCTCTCTCTCTCTCTCTCTCTCTCTCTCTCTCTCTCTCTATCTATCTATCTATCTATCTATCTATCTATCTATCTATCTATCTATCTATCTATCTATCTATATATATATATATATATATATATAGTAGGGGTGTCAAAATTAATTGTTTCTTCGGTGCACTGTGATGCAGACGTGGACAATTCGGTATCGGTTCAGTAATAATCACAACCGGTTATTGTGTACTGACATGATTTATCTCATATGCACTATGTCGCCGCAGCTTACTATGGCGAGGGAGACCAGCGTGAGTACTTACAATGCTCCAACTACTTAAAAACAGAGAAACTGTGCACAATATCACTGATTGTGTGTGTGCACTGGCTCAGTCTTTCACTGACACTTCCAGCAGAAGCCCCTATTTCACTGCGATTGAGAGAATGAAAGTAAACTCCATTTCTCTCTCTCACTATGGTCCATTTGACCGCCAGCGTGACTTTTCCTCTCCTCTCGGCTGTTACACTTCTGGATACAGACACGAGCGCAAGTTTTCTCCACCGCGTCTATCATGGATCAGCTGTGATCGCCGCTGCAGTGTTGCCAGATGCAGCTGACTGATTCTAGCCCAAAAACTATCCAAAACCCGCCAAAACGCCTATCCAAAACCACCCAATCAAAACTGCGCCGCTGCCGTTTATCAGTGTCACTCAGCGGTGAACAGCGCCTGTGAAGTAAAATATTAAATTGTGTATGGAAAGCATCATCAATGCACCGAGATATCGAATTGAACCGAATGGCTGGCATAATAATTGTAACCGAACTCAACCGTGAGACATATAACCGTCTAATATATAGCATACTGTCAAATAAAAAGTCTATAATTTCATAATTTAATCATTTCTTTCATGAAATGTCACAGAATACACTGTATCTTACAGTCTTACACTGGCAGAAACAGCAAAAAGAGAATGTTTGATCGTACAATAATTACATTACACATTTTATTAAGCAGTTTATATTGCAATATAGGCCTTTAATCAATAGTTCTGTGTTTTATGTCTTTATATTTCAGTTGATATTCCAGTATTACCTCTTTTATATTTCTACAATCAAACATCTGAAGTTGTAAATAAAGTGAGGGAAACAATCACATATTAATGAGCACATATTGTAGCTACAGCCCAGGCGGAATTATCCACTGTTTTTAATGAGCACAGAGGTCGTGTGGTGCTATAACTGCAGTCCAAATCCATAATGTAGTGTTTGTAATGGAGAAGAATGCAAAAGTCGTTTAGTAAAGCCTTTTGGCCTCTTAAACGCACCGTACGATTGCACTTCATAGCTTCTTGCACGTTAGAAATATTTTAAAAGGTTTTGTTCATCAGTGACTGGATGTGAAGTCACCTTTTTGTGTTGTGGTGGTCGAATTATCGGCTGCTGCCGTGATGATGGCACCAGCTCTGACACTAACACGCCTTGGGAATTTAGCGATAGGGTAAAGCAGTGTTTCCCAAGCCTGTTCCTGGAGGCACACCAACAGTACATATTTTGGATGTCTCCCTAATCTGACCCATTAACTTCAGGAGTCTGAGTCTCTTCTGATGTTATAAGTTGATTCAGGTGTGTTTGATTAGGGAGAGGTTGAAAATGTGGACTGTTGGTGTGCCTTCAGGAACAGGGTTGGGAAACACTGGGGTAAAGAACTAGAAATCTGCACAAAGTGGATCTCATGAAGTATTAATATGTGATCGAGCATTTGTGAATGGTCAAGAAGTTTTCTAGGATTACAAAATCAGACATCTCAACGAAATAATCTGTAATAAGCCTGTTTTTAAGCAGAGAGAAGCTGAAGAGTTTTCTTTTCTTTTCTTTTACAGACATCCCCATGAGAAACAACTGCTGTCTGCATAGATACGATACGATTCTTTGAATTTGTGTATGTAAATACTAGATATTACTTGTGATCTGGAGTCAGTGGAATGCATGTTAAAGCCTTGTGGATTAAAGTGTCAATGCTCTGATTGTTCAGCTCAGGCCTGCTATTAGCCTGATTACTGTCATTACCACACAGACAGTTAATGACACATTTGGCACATGTGTTATTGTGGCGGCACGTTTAATCACAATATAACAGTCCAACATGATAATAATCAGAGGAACACAAACATTAATGTTCACTGCAAGGTGATCCTGAAGGTGATACAATGGAGAGAGGAGAAGAGATGAAATAAGAGAGACAAAATTAAGAAAGATAATGGAAAACAATGATAAGAGAATAAAATACTCTCCCTTTCATAGGAATGTATATGTGTTTAACTGGCAGTGTCTTCATGTATTTTATAAAATTGCCCTTTTCATTTTCATTTTATTGTATTATTATTATTTTATTACTATTATTATTATTATTATTATTATTATTATTTCTTTATTTATTCTTGCATGTGTGTGTATATATTTGTATGGCTCTGTCAGGATAGGGTGGGTGTTTGATTGGTGTCTGGTTACTAATACCGTATATATGCATCGCATATTTTCTTAACGTTTGGAATCAATTAAAGTATCTAAAATGAAAAGTAGATAGTGATACAATTGGTTTAAATATAAAGGATTTCCGGGAGTCGAAAGTGCAGCAATATTTATCAGAAACAAGTCTGTAATGTAATATAGCGCATTTAGCAGGGGCGTAGCGGACATTTAAAAAATGGGGGGGGCGGCTGTATGAGATTATATGTTCATATAATTATTAATCACCTGTTTCTAAATGGTCTGTCTCTAAAAGTGATGGGGACGGATCCCACCCCGTCCCCCCCGGTTGCTACGCCCCATGTATGGCCATCCACTTAAAGTGCTTCTCTCTATACCACCACCAGTGTGCTGCTCCAGTTGGATGATGCGACGGCAGCCACAGGACAACGGGGCCAGCTCTTCACCACACACCAGCTATAGGTGGAGTGGAGAGATAGTGATAGAGCCAATTCTGTGGATAAAGATTATTGGGAGGCCATGATGAGTAAGGGCCGATGGAGGGAATTTGACCAGGACAGCAGGGTTACACACCTACTCTTTACCAGAAGTGCCATCCCTGCTGAAAAATCCAGCTTAAACCAGCCTAGTTTTAGAGGGGTTTTGGCCATATTTAGGCTGGTTTCCAGCTATTTCCAGCCTGGTCTTAGCTGGTCAGGCTGGAAAATGACCAGCTAAATCCAGCTAAAACCAGCTTGACCAGCCTGGTTTAAGCTGGACATAGCTGGTTTAGGCTGGGCTCCCAGCCTGACTATGCTGGTCAAGCTGGTTTTAGCTGGTCATCTCCCAGCCTGACCAGCTAAGACCAGGCTGGAAATGGCTGGAAACCAGCCTGGAAGTGGCCAAAACCCCTCTAAAACCAGCCTGGTCGACCAGCTAAAACCAGCCAACCAGCCTAGGCTGGTTTAAGCTGGATTTTTCAGCAGGGATGGGATCTTTAATGACCACAGAGAGTCAGGACGACGGTTTAACATCTCTTCCGAAAGACGGCGCTCACTGACAGTGTCCTGTCACTTTTACTGGGGCATTAGGACTAACACAGACCACAGGATGAGCGCCCCCTGCTGGCCTAACACCACTTCTAACAGAAGGCTGCAGGGCGATATAGCTGTGGCAATAATAAGCAAATAATATGGCTGAGCAGATAATAAAAGCTGCCATGTTTATATTGACGACAGTGCTCATTAATAATCATACATTACATGCAGGATTTGTTCAGTTCTTAATTAAATTTCTGGGTTTTTTAGTAATGTCTTCTGAGACATTCAAAATTGAGTGATTTACTGTCTACACACTGTTATTGTGAGGACAACGTTGTGATTATTAGCATTCATTCATTTGATTTAAAAACGCTGACCTACTAAATCATACGATATTTACTGAATAAATGCATCAGCCCATGATGTAGACAAACACAGGTATGGTTAAACTTGCTTTCTTTCTAAGGGCAGTGAAAACACCTTCAAATATGATGTAATTTTGGTCAGAAAGATAAGGGAAAGACATCATCAAAACCAGAAAAACTAAAATAAGTGTCATTTTATTAGTGGACACTAACAAATACAACAAAACCTTGGCTTTATAGAAGAAAAAACGGACTTTTAGTCATCTCAGTGAGTGATCTTTCTGTAGAAATGCATCACCAAACAATAAATAAATCCCCAAATTAAAACAAAAAACAAAGGCTGTGTCCGAAATCGCATCCTTCCATACTATACCGTACGCTAAAATCAGTATGCAAGCCGAGTAGTATGAAAAACAGCATGCGAGAAGTACCCGGATGACTTACTACTTCCGGCGAGATTGTGAAGTGTGCATCTGGTGCACATTACACTATCCCATGATGCCCCACGAGGTCACATGAATGGCAGTGAAATAAATGACCAAACTACCAAACAGTTCCTACCATGAGTATAACCGTATTCAACATCATGAACCACTAACTGTTTTTTAATATTTTACACAACAAATGCCCTTCCAGCTGCAACCCAGTATTGGGAAACACCCATACACACTCTCTCATACACATACTCATGGCGAATTTAGTTCATCCAATTCCGCTATAGCATGTGTTTGGACTGTAGGGGAAACCGGGGCACCCACGCCAACCCAGAAATGCAGACTGACCCAGCCGTGGCTCGAACCAGCGACCTTCTTGCTGTGAGGTGACAGTGCTAAACACTAAGCCACCATGCCGACTTGCAATATTTCCGCTTTGAGGATAAATCTTTGCTAAGATAAGTGTTGCATGATTACTAGAGGTAATAGAGTGTGTTGTTTCTGACCGTGCCGTGTGTCTGCTGCTGCAGTAATGTGGGCACGTCTCCTCCGATGGGCATCTGTTTGTTCAGCTCCTCATCTTTCAGACCGATCCAGCGGCTCAGATCCTCCAGCACCGACAGAAGCCGGTTCCAGCGCTCGGCACTGGCCTCCAGATGAGCCCTGGACACACAGCATTCATCACCAATCAACAATTACAGTCACACTGGCTAAACAGTAGTTCTAAACAAAACAGTAGTGCTTACATATAGAAGTAATCTAAACTTTATGTAAACAGGCTGAAGTCAATACACTTCTCATGGGATCATGGGATATTTTTTTGCTTTCACATCTTGAATCATAAGATCTGCAGTCTATGACAAAGTGAATGCTCTAGCACAGGGATGGGCAAACTCGATCCTGGAGGGCCGGTGTCCCTGCATAGTTTTGCTCCAACCCTAATCAAACACACCTGCTTGTAGCTTTCTAGTGATCTTGAAGACACTAATTAGGGTGTTCAGGTGTGTTTGATTAGTGTTGGAGCAAAACTCTGCAGGGACACCGGCCCTCGAGGATCGAGTTTGCCCATGCCTGCTCTAGCATCTCTGGATATATGTAGGCACAGAGGTCTGACCTATTTCACCAAGGTCAATGGCTGCGTTTTTCATAGCATTCTTCAAAATATCTTGATGATGATGGATGTTTTATTTAAATATGTCAGCAACACAGGTGATTTTCATGGAAAGAACGTTTCGTTAATAAATATGCAATTAAAAGGGAAGCGTCTTATTTTCATTTATTCATTCGTTTTCTTTTCGGCTTAGTCCCTTTATTAATCTGGGGTTGCCACAGCGGAATGACCCGCCAACTTATCCAACATATGTTTTACGCATGCCCTTTTCACTTATAGCGCATGTGTTTGGACTGTGGGGGAAACCGAAGCAACCGGAGGAAACACACACCAACATGGGGAGAACATGCAAACTCCACAGAAACGCCAACTGACCCAGCCGGGGCTCAAACCAGCGACCTTCTTGCCGTGAGGCGACAGCACTACCTACTGTGCCACCGCCCTGTTATTTCCACTATTATTACTATTATTAATCTAATGCGCCACAGGCACCGAGGTCCGACCTATTTCACCAAGGTCAATGGCTGCGTTTTTCATAGCATTCTTCTAAATATCTTGATGATGATGAATTTTTTATTTAAATATGTCAGCAACACAGGCGATTATCATGGAATGAGCGTTTCTATAATAAATATGCAATTAAAAACAACAAACAAATGAATATATACATTAAATAGTATTTATAGCGTTAATAGATCATACAAATTTGACATTTTTTCCTGGTGACACTTTGCTAAAAATGTCCTTAAATCAAAATATCTTGAGACTCAAAGTGTGAGTAAATGTTTTTTTTCCATCTTTGGGTGAACTGTCCCTTTAAAATGCGTTCGACTTTTGAAAAACTCGTCTCAAGACCTTGTGTTTACCCCCCAAATTCTGAATTGGGTTTATATATATATTCTCCATTTCAATTTCACAAATGCAAAAGTCAAGCAAAATCTCTTTGTTAACGGTTAAATTGTGTATTTATGTAGTTTATTTATCATGTATGGCCATACACCCAAAGCGCTTCACAATCATAAAGGGGGGGGGGGGGGGGTTCCTCTCTCCACACCACCACCAGTGTGCTTGGATGATGCGATGGCAGCCACAGGACAATGGCACCAGCGTGCTCACAACACAAGTGGATAGACAGTGATAGAGCCAATTCAGTGGATGGGGATGATTGGGAGGCCATGATGAGTAAGGGCCGATGGAGGAAATTTGGACAGCGGGGTTACACCCCTACTCTTTACCAGAAGTGCCATGGGATTTTTAATGACCACAGAGAGTCAGGACCTCGGTTTAACGTCTCATTGGAAAGACGGTGCTCACTGACAGTATAGTGTCCCCTTCACTATACTGGGGCATTAGGACTCACAGAGACTGCAGGTTGAGCGCCCCCTGCTGGCCTCACTAACACCACTTCCAACAGCAGCCTAGTTTTCCCATGTGGTCTCCCATCCAGGTACTGACCAGGCTCAGCCATGCTTAGCATCAGTGGGCGACCATGTGAGAGTTGCAGAGAGCTAGCTGCCGGCTAATTGACAATGTTTACATGACTGAATTGGTACTGTCATGTTTTAATTGGCTGCTGACGAGCATATTTAATCAGCAGCCAATTAGTCCCTTTATTCATCAGGGGTCACCACAGAGGAATAACCCACCAACTAATCCAGCATGTTTTACACAGCGGATGCCCTTCCAGCTGCAACCCAGTAATGGGAAACACCCATGCACACTCATTCACACACACACTCATACACTACGGCCAATTTAGTTCATCAATTCCCCTATAGCGCATGTGTTTGGACTGTGGGGAAACCGGAGCACCCGGAGGAAACCCACACCA
>NC_079457.1:48324029-48336529 GCF_903798145.1 Danio aesculapii
ACATGCAAAACAAACAGACAAAACAAACTAAAGATGAAAATCTAACACAGAACAAAGACGCCACAACAAAATGACAAAACACACACACAAATTAATCAAAACAAAACATAACACAAAATAAAAATAAAAAACACATAACAAAACCGTTACAAAACACACAAAGTGTGTGTGTACATAGTGAAACAACACGTGTCAGTATAACACAGCATACTAATTAACAGACAAAACAAACAAACAATACACACTACAACAAAACCAACAAAAAATTAACACAAACCAAACATGCTACAACAAAAGGACAAAACAAAACAAACACAATCAAATCAAAATAAAACTAAACGTAACAAAACAAAAAAATATGAAACAAAACACAAAGTATACGTTGAAATAACACGTGTCAGTAAGTAGAGATCAAAAGCAGCATGCAAAATGAACAGACAAAACAAACAAAAGACATACTGACACAAACCAAACACACCACAACAAAAGGACACACACAAACAAACAAACAAATCACAACAAAATGTAACACAAAATAAAATAAATAAAGTATGTGTGTGTGTGTGTATGTGCGCTGAAACAACACGTGTCAGTGAGTATAGATCAAACGCAACATGCAAAACAAACAGACAAAACAAACTAAAGATGAAAATCTAACACAGAACAAAGACGCCACAGCAAAATGACAAAACACACACACAAAGTATTCAAAACAAAATGTAACACAAAATAAAAAACATAACAAAACACAAAGTGTGTGTATGTAGTGAAAACACGTGTCAGTATAACACAGCATGCTAACAGACAAAAACAAACAAACAATACACACTACAACAAAACCAACAAAAAACTAACACAGACCAAACATGCTACAACAAAAGGACAAAACAAAACAAACACAATCAAATCAAAATAAAACTAAGTGTAACATAAAACAAAACAAACATTACAACACATCAAATAAAACACAAAGTATACGCTGAAATAACACGTGTCAGTAAGTAGAGATCAAACGCAGCATGCAAAATGAACAGACAAAACAAACAAAAGACATACTGACACAAACCAAACAAAAAACTAAACACAAAAACAAAACACTGAGAAAAAAACAACACAAAAATGCACAAAAAACACAAAGCAAAACCAAAAACAGAAAGTAGTCAAGTCGAGCTTTATCGTCATTCCGCTACATGTGTGGACATACAGATGAACAAAATGTCGTGTCTCGCAGGATTTAATATATAAAATATAATACTTAAAAAATATTTTAAAAAAGTACACAAACCAACCATGACAACACACAGAGTATGTGTGTATAACAACACACAAGCACAATTTACAGACAAAACTAACAAAATGCTAAATAAAGACAAAAAACAAACAAACCAAACCCACTACAATAACACACAAAAAACACACAAACCAAGCTAAACACAAAAAACACAACAAACCAAACTCACTACAATAAAAACACACAAAAACTAAACAAACCAAGCTAAACACAAAAAAACACAACAAAAAGTGTAACGCAAAACAAACACACAAAGCATTAAAAGGCAACACACAGAACACACAACAGAAACACAAACCAACAGACAACACACAGAGTGTGTGTGTGTATAACAACATGCACGCAAAATGAACAGACAAAACCAACAAGACAAAATAAAGACAAAAAAAACAACACACAAACCAAACCCACTACAATAAAAACACACAAACCAAGCTAAACACAAAAACCACAAAAAAAATTATAACGCAAAACAAAAACACAAAGCATTAAAAAGGCAACACACAGAACACACAGCAAAAACACACACCAACAGACAACACACAGAGAGTGTGCGTGTGTGTGTTTGTGTGTGAGTGTGTGTGTATAACAACATGCACGCAAAATGAACAGACAAAACCACCAAATGACAAAATAAAGACAAAAAACAACACACAAACCAAACCCACTACAATAAAAACACACAAAAACACACAAACCAAGCTAAACACAAAAAACACAACAAAAAGAGTAACGCAAAACAAACACACAAAGCATTAAAAAGGCAACACACAGAACACACAACAGAAACACAAACCAACAGACAACACACAGAGTGTGTGTGTGTATAACAACATGCACACAAAATGAACAGACAAAACCAACAAGACAAAATAAAGACAAAAAACAAACACAAACCAAACCCACTACAATAAACATACAAAAACTAAACAAACCAACCTAAACACAAAAAACACAACAAAAAGTGTAACGCAAAACAAACACACAACGCATTAAAAAGGCAACACACAGAACACACAACAGAAACACACCAACAGAAAACACACAGAGTGTGTGTGTGTGTGTGTATAACAACATGCACACAAAATGAACAGACAAAACCAACAAAAGACAAAATAAATACAAAAAACAACAAACAAACCAAACCCACTACAATAAAAACACACAAACCAAGCTAAACACAAAAACACAACAAAAAAAGAGTAACGCAAAACAAAAACACAAAGCGTTAAAAAGGCAACACACAGAACACACAACAGAAACACACACCAACAGACAACACACAGAGTATGTGTGTGTATAACAACATGCACACAAAATGAACAGACAAAACCAACAAAAGACAAAATAAACACAAAAAACAAACACAAACCAAACCCACTACAATAAAAACACACAAAAACTAAACAAACCAACCTAAACATAAAAACACAACAAAAAAAGAGTAACGCAAAACAAAAACACAAAGCATTACATGTGTTTGTTGCCTCATTTTAAACACACACAGCAAATTTCGAAATATACACATTAAAGTAATATTTAAACATCTCTTAGGCCTCTCCGGGGAGGCGTTTAATACATTCATAATCCGTATATCCTGCATTTTGCATCCTGATGAGCTGTGAACACTGCCTGCTTCATACAACTGCTCCTTAAAGACTCTCCCATTTTCAAAATAAGAGTCCCACATTCATAGTAAGTATGATAAACTTAAAAATAACAGGTAAAATATATCTATAATCTGGGTAATCTCACTAGGAAACATTGTAGAAAATCAAACGCAGCCTGGGCTGTATATATTAATGACCCATGTGGATCATCAGAGTCAGCGTTTTGTTTTATTGACCTGTATTTCACTGAGATTTTACACTCACAGGATTTTCACGGTATGTCATCAGCATGTACTGAACTCTTATTATTCAGCTACGCCCAGGTATAGCCAGATGTTCATTATATAGCACTTTATAGTTAAGCTAATGTGTGTATGCTTAAACCTGAGTTAAGCGACACCCACCCACACCCACACACACACACACACAGATCAGCATGCAGTCAATCTGTGCTGGGCTTCACTGTTGCTGTTCATCTGTGATAGTTCTTAATGAAATATTTAACTGTGATCAATCCAGGCACGATCCCTGCACACACACTAAAACTCCCTCCTCTGGCAGTCTGACCTATTAAACGAGGCAATAAAAAAGCTTTTCTCGTTAATAAAGTTAAATAATTGCTTCTCGATTATAAAGACCCCCCAGAGCTGTCGTTCAGCCGGCTCTGATTTAACCCAGAAAACCAGTGACAGAGAGAAAGACAAGGTATAAGAAAAGGTAACTCTTTACTGTAAGGCAGTGTTTCTCAACCCTATTCCTGAAGGCACACCAACAGTCCACATTTTCAACCTCTCCCTAATCAAACACACCTGAATCAACTCATCAGAACATTAGAAGAGGCTCCAAAACCTGAAGTTAATGGGTCAGATAAGAGAAACACCAAAAATATGCACTGTTAGTGTGCCTCCAGGAACAGGGTTGGGAAACACTGCTGTAAGTGACAACTCACACCTTTTACTACTGTCTTATCACCTGCATTATTAAGATATTCACTGTTTATTAGCATTTATAAAGTATGATCTTATTTTACATCCCAATACCTGAACCCAACTACTACATTACTAACAATTAATCATCAGCTAATTAGTAGTTTATTGAGCTAAAACCACTAATGGGTTGACGGAAGTTTCCTCATCCACAAAAGCACACACATTGAGAGCAGAGAGATTTGACACCATGCATAAATGTGCATTGAACTGCAGTAGACATGTGTCGAGATGACATACTGTGAGCATCAAATATCATCTAAATCTTCTCGTTCTGCATTATTAGCTGTATCCCGCTTTACCTTTGTTCATGATTTTTTGGGATTTATTTATTTACCCATATCCCATATTTGCTTTGTTCATGATTTTGCTCATGTTTTTATTTATTTATTTATTCAGTATTTTTACACATATCCCACATTACCTTTGTTCATGTTTTTTTTGTTTTTTATTTATTTATTTAGCTATATCCCATATTACCTTTGTTCATGATTTATTTATTCTGTATTATTACCCATGTTGCTTTTCCCTTTTTCTGCTTTCTGTTTATTTAGCTATTTATTTATTTATATCCCATGTTTCCTTTGTTCATAATTTTGTTTGTTTTTATTAATTTTTTATTCTGTATTTTTACCTATCCTATTTTACTATTGTTCATAAGGTTTTTATTTATTTATTTATTTATTTATTTATTTATTTATTTATTTATTTATTTATTTGTTTATTTGTTTATTTATTTATTTTTACCTACATCACATGTAACCCTTTTTCTTTTTATTTATTAATCTTTTTGTTTGTTTGTCTGTTTTGTATTATTATATACATCACATATTACCCTTTTCTACTTATTTATTTATTTTTTATTTTTTTTTATTTATTTATTTATTTTGTAATTTTACATATATCACTTATTACCTTTGATCATGATTTTTTTCTGCTTTTTATTTATTTATTTATATATTTATTTATTTATTCAGTGTGTTTATCTATTTACCCTATTACCTATGTTTGTCATGTTTTTCCAATTTATTTATATATTTATTCTGTAGTTTATATATATCCAATATTTCCTTTGTTCCTGATTATTCATTCATTCATTCATTCATTCATTCATTCATTCATTCATTTATTCATTTATTTAATTATTCATTAATTTTGCATTTCTACCTATCCCATATTACCTGTTCCTTTTTTTCTTATTTATTTATTTATTTATTTATTTATTTATTTATTTATTTATTTATTTATTTATTTATTCATTTATTTGTTTTATATTTTTACCTACATCACATGTAACCCTTTTTCTTTTCATTTATTTATTTATTTATTTGTTTATTTATGTATTTATTTATTTATTTGTTTTATATTTTACCTACATCACATGTAACCCTTTTTCTTTTTATTTATTAATCTTTTTGTTTGTTTGTCTGTTTTGTATTATTATATATATCACATATTACCCTTTTCTATTTATTTATTTATTTATTTATTTATTTATTCAGTGTGTTTATCTATTTACCCTATTACCTATGTTTGTCATGTTTTTCCAATTTATTTATATATTTATTCTGTAGTTTATATATATATCCATTATTTCCTTTGTTCATGATTATTCATTTATTTATTTATTTATTTATTTATTTATTTATTTATTTATTTATTTATTTATTTATTTATTTATTTATTCATTCATTCATTCATTCTGCATTTCTACCTATCCCATATTACCTGTTCATATTTTTTTTCTTATTTATTTATTTATTTATTTATTTATTTATTTATTTATTTATTTATTTATTTATTTATTCATTCATTCATTCAATCATTCTGTATTTTACCTATATCCCATTTTACCCTTGTTCATGTTTCTGTCTGTCTGTCTGTCTTTATTCAGAGTGAGAATATCTTTAGGTTCTTTCCACAGGTGAAGCTTTACCTCTGTAAAGCTGAGTGTGTTTTGAAACCTCTCTCTTTCCCAGAAGCACTTTCTGTACAGATAGCAGATGATTTTTATTTCACCCAGAGAGACTAACAGTGCGTTTACTGTGAGGAGAGTTCACAGATCGGCCCTTCCACGACTTTCTTTACAGATCAGGAAATGGTATAATTTACCCTCTACCGACTACTAACACACAGATCATTGTGACACACACAGTATATACACACAGATGGACACGCACACACCACACGCACACACGCAAGTGCACACACACACACACACGATTGTTCTAGATCAAAAAACCTGATTTTGTTAGCCATATTATAGCTTTGGTTGCTGAATGTTGGTTATTTTTATTTGTTTATTTTAGCTAATGTTTGTTTCAAGTCATTTTGTTCAGTTTATGCTTGTTTAAAGTGATGTTTGATTTTTATTTCAGTTTAAGTTTGTCTAAAATAATATTTTTGCTGTTTTAGATAATGACACTGATACTTAAATGATGCTAATACTGAATTATGTATTTATGTAGTTACTCTGTTACTTATTCAAAATAAATGAATAAATAAAGGTGTCACAGTGGCGCAATGGGTAGCACAATCGCCTCACAGCAAGGTCACTGGTTCGAGCCTCGGCTGCGTTAGTTGGCGTTTCTGTGTGGAGTTTGCATGTTTTCCCTGTGTTGGCACGATTTTCTCCGGGTGCTCCGGTTTCCCCCTACAACTCCAAAGACGTGGTACAGGGGAATTGGGTAGGCTAAATTGTCCACAGTCTATGTGTGTGAATGAGTGTGCACGGGTGTTTCCCAGTGATATGGAAGGGCATCCGCTGCGTAAAACTTATGTTGGATAAGGTGGTGGTTCATTCTGCTGTGGCACACCAGATTGATAAAGGGACTAAGCCGAAAAGAAAATGAGTGAGTGAATGAATAAATAAATAAATAAATAAATAAATAAATTATCAGATGATTACAAATAAACCATTTAAATTCTGTCAAAGATCCAGATACACACTGTAAAACGAGTAAGCTTTGTACACTGAATAACTGAAATAAATAGTCCTGGGCAAAAATGAATCATGATTAATCACATCCAAAATAAAAGTTTATTTTGACATAATATATGTGTGTTGTCATGATTACCAGCGATCTCTAACCACCAGAGGTCGCTGGTAAGCACTCACCCTCACAATAACCTATGGACTACAAATCCGCCATTCATGGACTACATTTTCATACATGCACTCCGTTCCACAAACACACATGCTTTCTCATTTTCACTGATTACACTTGCACCAGCTGAGGATTGTCAGAGACTGATTACACACACTATTTAAACAACACACACACTCCCTGCCTTTGCCGAGTCTTGTTATCTGTATAGTGACACTACAACGCGGTTTCCTAGTCTAGTCTTCCTCCGTGTTTTGATCTTTGCCTGGTTTCCCTTTCTCCTTGTCTGCCGCCTGTATACCGACCTCTCGCCTGTGACTGATTACGATTCTGGACTGCCTTCATACATCTGTTTGCACCTGTGTTGACCATTGCCTCCCTGAGTTTGAATAAACCTGCACGTGGATCCTAAACCTCAGTTGTCTATGTCACTCCTCGTGTTACATGTGTACTCTGTATATTTATTATGTATAATAAATAAATGAAAAATGATTTAAAAAAAGTCAAGAAAACAAAGACTTTTATTATTTTTCCTTAACTAATTTTAATAAGTTAACATGGTTTCAGCTGTAAGTTCAGACTTTTTTTACAGTAAATATATAATACAAATTATGTGTATATATATATATATATATATATATATATATATATATATATATATATATATATATATATATATATATATATATATATATATATATATATATATCTTTGTAATAAAATAGTTTGGAATTGTTATTAAGTATGTGTGTGTATCACATATACAGTGTTTAGCATATATGAGCACTGTCAATGTCAATTTTATTTCTATAGCACTATTTACTACCAGATGTTGACCAATGTGCTGCACAATACAAATCAAAACAGATAAAAACAAATGTATATATATATATATATATAAATTATAGCTAAAACAGACAATTTTCACTGATAAAATGCCAAATCAAAGAGATAAGTTTTTAACCTGGATTTAAAAACAGACATGGATGAAACAGATCTGATACAGAGGGGCAGAGCATTCCACAGCCTAGGACCAGCTACTGCGAAAGCACGGTCAGCTCTGCATTTCAGCCTCGACTTAAGTATGAATAACAGTCTCTGGTTAGATGACCGAAGAGACCGACCAGGCTGATGCTCAATTCAAATGTCTGACAGATAAGAAGGTGCCAGGCCATTCAGAGATTTAAAAACCAAGAGAAGCATTTTAAAAGTGACTCGATGGTGCACGGGCAGCCAGTGCAGAGAGCGTAATGTGCTCATGTTTCTCCCGTCAGATATTTCTTTTAAATTCATATTTTTAATAGGAAGCTATTCAATATCATATGTGCATGTACATTAAATTAATCAGTACTGAAGCCAAATCTAGAGCTTATCTAACAAAATAACTTATGATAACGCTCCTAAAACTAGCACACCCAAATTTATATGTTATAGAAAAATATTAAATACAAATTTTCAAAAGAGGAAAAATCAAGAGATACAAAAAAATATGACTTTTTTTTTATTATTTTGTAAGTTGTAATTTTTTTTTTTTTGCAATATTTTGCTTGAATTTAATTGCATTATCTTTCAATGTCTAAATATGTTTGGTGACTAAAATCTGATTTTAATAAATAAATCTGTTTAATAAATCTGTTTTGTTTAAATGCACCAAAATACACGGCCTACACTGAAAAGAATTATTCAAAGAGGATTCCTTGGATTTACCCAATTTTTTTACGTTAAGTGGTTGTAAACTATTTATTTGTGTTGAATTTAAACAAACAAATCAAGTTGAACATTGCTCAATTACATTTGTTTGTTTAAATTCAACACAGATAAATAGTTTGCAACACTTTGTTCAGTGTATATTCACTGAGAAATGGAGGAAAATCTTCATGTTCAACATGGGCTGTCCTCAATTATGCTGAGCACCGTATATAGTAAAAATAAACAACACACTCTGCATATTACGTCAAAACAAACTTTTATTTTAAATGATTAAACTAATCTTTGCCCAGCTCTAGAAATAAGTTAAGGGAACATAACAATGTGTTGTCCTGACTTTAGTCATATCATTTATTACAGTGTATTGAGCAGCTGTCAGATCACGCTCTGTTACGTTTCACATATGTTTTGTTTGTTCTGTTTAGCGTGCTCTTCTTTTTTTTCCGCTGTGTGTCATGTGCTGGTTCTAGGTGTGCAACCATTGGTCCAAGGAGCTGTCAATCACCATCGACACGCCAATCAGAACCGGGTCCGCTCGGTATAAAAGCCGTGCGCTTGCGCTGTTCTTCAGGAGCGCTTGGCTCACAGCCAGACTCCTCACTTGTGTCGGCCAGCCTGTTCATCTGTGTTTTGCTTACGATTTGCTGTATTCTAGTTTTCTCTTTATTAAGAGACTGTGTTATTAGATATGCTTGTGCAGCTCAGTTATTATCTAGTGAGAAGTTGAACAATCTTTGTGAGAATTGGATTATATGAGATTATGTTTTGCTAATGGCTAACCGTGTGTACTTTACCAGAACTCTAGTAATGTGAGCAGTTTAGGATATTTATTTGTTAGTTAGTTTAAGGAGGCGTTGCTCCATGTGTAATTATGTTTTGAGGTTATAAAGTTTAGTTAAGCTACGCGCTGAAGATTACGGTTTTGTTTCTGCATTTTTCTTTGGTTAGTCAGTTTAGTGGGTTGGGGTTTAGTTAGATCGTTTTGATATATTTATTTCTTTGTTTTGGCAACACTCCTATTTTCTTTAATTCGATTATTTAACATTACATTTATAATGCATTCTCTATTCATTGTCTGACATTCACTGAATATTAAATACTTCATTTGTTTCACTTAATAAGTGGTTGTTGTTTTCTCATTCACCCAGCATCAGTAGACTCACAGATTGTTACGTTTCATCCTCTTTAATATCTTAACAACTTAAACACGTAACACGCTCTCATTCGGCACTTGTTTGAGTTTGAGACACACACACACTTGCACAGCCACACACACACACACACACACACACACAGAACAAGGCTGTTTAGATCAGAATATGTGGTTATATCTATGGGAAAGTTGAGAGATTGTTCTTAGATTAAATATATATATATATATATATATATATATATATAATTTTTGAGGGAAACTGGAAATTCATGTGAGTAAACAGTGGCATTTTAGCTTTATTGATAACAAACATAACGTTATTTATTAACAAGCTGAACTACTCTGTTAATAAATAAATAAACATCTGAAAATACCTCCTCGAACTTCTCCAGCAGCTCCTGCAAGCTCAAGTTCAGACCGATCATCATGATTTCTCTCACATCCCAAAGCTACACGAAAAAACCAGCGGGATTAAATCCTCTGGAGGTCCACGCGCGCGTAATACAGCGTATGATTAGTATATGCAGGAACATCTGTGCGCGGTATACAGCGTCTGATGTGAGCTCCCGAACCCGAAATCTCCACACCGACAGACTCATACTCCAGTGCTGAACAAGGCCTGAACGCTGGAGGAAACATTCACAGATTCAGGATTCCACCAAACATTCAGTCAGTGAGCTGGAGATGATTTAGCTGCTGCGTTCGTGAAAGCACACACAGAAAGCGTCTTGTTCCTCCTCCAGGTTTCTGAGACCCTCAGGCAAGCAATCGTAGTCAATTACTCGTCTGAAAAAAAGAGCCTCTGTTTGGATCGGGCTGGCACGGAGGTCTGAATCAACTTCTTCATGTGGAAAACACACGTTTAAGAGACTGAAGATGATTCGGTTTTGAGGAGAACGTCTCCAGATTTAGATCTAAACACATTTAAGAGGAGAACGTCTCCAGATTTAGACTAAATGATGAAAAAAAACACGTTAAAGAGACTGAAGATGATTCGGTTTTGAGGAGAACATCTCCAGATTTAGACCAAAACACATTTAAGAGGAGAACGTCTCCAGATTTAGACTGAAAGATGAAACGAAAGACGAAAAGTACATTTAAGAGAGCAAAGAAGATCCAGTTTTGAGGAGAATGTTTCCAGATTTAGACCAGAAGATGAAAAACACACATTTAAGAGCTAGAAGATCTTATTTTGAGGAGAACGTCTTCAAATTCAGACCGAAAAACATTTAAGAGTCAGAAGTAGATCCAATCTTGGAGGAGAACATCTTCAGATTTCGACTGAAAGCTGAGAAACACATTTAAGAGTCAGAAGATGATTCAGTTTGGAGGAGAAGATCTCCAGATTTAGACTAAAAGATGAAAAACACACATTTAAGAGACAGAAGAAGATCTAATTTTGAGGAGAACATCTCTAAATCTAGGCTGAAGGATGAAACACATTTAAGAGTCAGGAGATGATCCAATTCCGAGAAGAACATCTTCAAATCTAGACTGAAAGATGAAAAACAAACATTTATGAGACAGAAGAAGATCTAATTTGGAGGAGAACACCTCCAAATCTAGGCTGAAAGACGAGAAACACATTTAGGATATAAAAGAAGATCCAATTTTGAGGAGAACATCTCTAAATCTAGGCTGAAAGACCAATTTTGAGGAGAATGTATCCAGATTTAGACCACAAGATGAAAAACACACATTCAAGAGGCAGAAGATCTCATTTTACGGAGAACACATGTTTAAGAGATTGAAGTAGATCCAAAATCGAGGAGAGCATCTCCAAATTTAGATCGAAAGATGAAAAACACACGTTTATGAGATAGAAACCCTATTCAACAACACACATTTAAGACACTGAAGAATGTGCAATTTTGAGGAGAACGTCTCCAGAGGAAAATATGAAAAATTTAAGAGATCAAAGAAGATCCAACTTTGGAGGACAACATCTCCAAATTTAGACTGGAAGACAAAAAACACACATTTATGAGATTGAAGAAGATCCAGTTTTGAGGAGAAGGTCTAAAGATTTAGAGTAAAATATGAAAAGCACATATTTAGGAGACAGAAAAAGATCCGGTTTCAATAAGAACGTCTCCATATTTAGACTGGAAAATGAAAAGCGCATTTAAGTGAGAGAAGATGATTCAACTTTGAGAAGAACATCTCCAAATCTAGACTGAACTGTGAAAAAACACATTTAAGAGTCTGACGTGGATCCAATTTTGAGGAGAACGTGTCCAGATTTAGATTGAAAGATGAAAAACACACATTTAAGAGATTTAAGAAGATCCAATTTCAAGGAGAACATCTCCGAATCTAGAGCAAAAGATGAAAAACACATTTACCAGACAGAAGATCTAAGTTTAGAAGAAGACATCTGCAAAACTAGACTGAAAGACAAAAAACCAACGTCAAAGAGATAGAAGATGATCCAGTTTGATGGAGAACATCTCCAGATTTAGACAGAAAGGTGAAAAACACACATTTAAGTGACTGAAGAAGAGCCAATTTTGAGGATATCGTCTCAGGATTTAGACTAAAAGATGAAAAACACACATTTAAGAGATTGAAGAAGATCCAGTTTCATGGAGAACATCTCCAAATCTAGACTGAAAGATGTAAAACACACATTTAAGAGACTGAAGA
>NC_079457.1:48341529-48389029 GCF_903798145.1 Danio aesculapii
TATATGCTGCAGTTTGAGAACTGATGCAACTATCTACAGCAGCTTTAATGTTTTTACTTTGATGTTGAGGTTTATCAGCTATAGTTCAGATATATCTACAGAACAAATGTAAACAAACAACAAAAAAAAGAGACGATGAAGACCGAATTTTCTTTTTTTAGGAGGGAGCCATCCCTTCATAACAACTGTAACAGAGCAATTGTTTTTTTCCTGCTTCATTCATGGCTACTTGCTGCAAAACATAAAAATTAGACACAAAACATAATTCTGGGCCATAATAGTTTAATTCTTTAATTAAAAACAAAGCTGACAGAAACTAAAACAGCTGATGGAGTATACACTAACCTGCGCATTATTCAGACACTAGATGGAGACAAACAGTCAGAAACACAAAGCTGACAGAAACAGCTGATGGAGTATACACTAACCTGCGCATTATTCAGACACTAGATGGAGACAAACAGTCAAAAACACAACAGAGACTAAAACAGCTGATGGAGTATACACTACCCTGCGCATTATTCAGACACTAGATGGAGACAAACAGTCAAAAACACAACAGAAACTAAAACAGCTGATGGAGTATACACTAACCTGTGCATTATTCAGACACTAGATGGAGACAAACAGTCAAAAACACAACAGAAACTAAAACAGCTGATGGAGTATACACTACCCTGCGCATTATTCAGACACTAGATGGAGACAAACAGTCAAAAACACAACAGAGACTAAAACAGCTGATGGAGTATACACTAACCTGCGCATTATTCAGACACTAGATGGAGACAAACAGTCAGAAACACAAAGCTGACAGAAACAGCTGATGGAGTATACACTAACCTGCGCATTATTCAGACACTAGATGGAGACAAACTCCTCCATCTAGCTCCTGAAAGCAAAGAAGGTCAAGCTGCTCCAGGATTGGCCAGTCCAGTCACCAGACATGAATATTATTGAGCATGTCTGGGGTAAGATGAAGGAGGAGGCGTTGAAGATGAACACAAAGACTCTTGATGAACTCTGGGAGTCCTGCAAGAAGGCTTTCTTCACCATTCCAGATGACTTTATTAATCAGTGATTTGAGTCATATCAGAGATGTATGGATGCAGTCCTCCAAGCTCATGATGGAGTCAGACACAATATTCATTCTGTTTCCACTGCAGCATGACCACATATTATATACTGGACATTATTGAAGGTTCAGTGAGCAGACTTTAGCCTAAGCAGAGTCAGACCTTACTGTCCTAATCAAATCATTAATAATCAAGGCATGATCATACTTAATTTTGGTAAAATAAGCATCATCTAGAGGCCTTCTCCTTTCATATGAGCCACTTCTGATACCAAATCATCAACTAGAAGTTATTATTTGTTGGTCCTAAAACTTTGGTTAGGCGACAAGACTTTTGTCAGGTAGTGTATATTGATATATAATTCCAACATTTTTCAAAGTATCTTGTTTTGTGTTTAACAGAAGTTTAGAACCATTAGAGTAAACAGTGAGTGAATTTCATTTTGGGTGATCTATGCCTTTAAGAAGTGGAAGATTTCTGAATAAAAAAAAGAAAAGTAGACTTTCTGATGAGTTTAAATCATTGATATGTACTGTACGGCTTCCACCAATGATCTGCACTGTGTGGATATTGCAGACTTTCTGCTGGAGCTGAAGAAACGCTGCGCTAGGATGAAAAGTGAAATCCAGAATAAGCAGAGTATATTGGAGAAGTGCATCAGCAATAGCCGTGGTGTTTTGCATCAGATTTACTGTAGTGTGTTTGTGTGTGTGTTTGTGTGTGTGTGTGTGTGTGTGTGTGTGTGTGTGTGTGTGTGTGTGTGTGTGTGTGTGGTGTGGCCATCACAGCGCCGCATTCCTCAGTAATAAGTCAGTAATAACACGCGCTTATCAGACTTCCTCCTGCACACACACACACACAGATGCCACAACAACTATTCAGAACAACAGAGCAAATCTAATGTAACAGATATGAGAAAAGAATAACAAATATGGATCTCTCTATGTAATGTTGAAATGATAACTGCATGTATGACAAAAAGAGGAAGAAAAATAAATCAAAGAAAATATACTACTGTACAACTGAAGCCTAAAATGGTTGTGTTCGCATGGGTTCAGGTGATCACAGATTTTCGACATATTTTTCTATTTTTGAGGGGAAAACAGATGCAGCCCTGTCCATATTAAATAGATTCAACTGATCAAAATATGTACATTTACAGTATTATGAAACATTCGATATTAGGATTTTAATATGTTTATCAGTTTGGTCAAACTACATTTCTTTAAGGTGCTGTGTGAAAGCTTTTGACTCTTCTAAAGCATAAAAACACCATCATATGTTTGCAGATATTCACAATGCAGAAACACAATGCTGAAGTCAGATATTCTGCTTTGAACATGTGTTACGTGCCAGAACGGTTCTTTGTTTTGGTCATTTAAACCTGTCCAATGCCAGTTTAGCCAATTATATTTCAGCATCCCAGGTTGCCAGATGGTGGAAAACAGCGTATTTCATTCATTCAGTCAGGAAGACTCTAAAAGTGTGCGTCTGTGACTGAAATGTGACCTCTGGTGGACAGTAACAGACTCTGAAATGAGACGCAGATTCAGAGTTCCACATGAGGTGGTTATTAATTAGCAAATAATATAAATATTACGAGCGTAAACATCAGGTGAGCAGGTTACACTGTAACCCCGTGTCCTAACAACATGCTTCATGATGAGATACACAGTGATGAGCAGTTTGGCTGTTTGCACCAGACGAAACACGACAGAAATGTAAATACAGCCATTCAGAAGCACAGAATAGTGCACTCACTGCACTCCAGCGAAATGGTAAGGTTTATAATCTAATGAATACATATTAAACCTCTTTAACAAGATTAAATGTAGATGCTGAATCACTGATATGTGTTGGTTTGCACTGAGTCTCAGTTCTGAAGTTATTGTCCAGATCTGAGCTGAACTATCTGCTGCTGCTTTCAGTAGTACAGCAATAAATGTGATGTAAAATGGCGTTCAGACTCACATTATTAGCATTGAACACTGAATAAAGCACATGAGCTGTACCTGAGCTGATCATTGTCAGTTTTCTGTTATTTACAGCACAGTTTAAATCACTCACTCCTGTCTTCAATCTGGCAACCTGCGCTTGCGTTTGTTTTGATCCAGGAGTGCAATACCTAGTTCAACCACTGGGTGTCAAACTTACATACTGCACCTTTAAGCTCTCCAAAGCTGGACTTCATATTTGCAGTCAGTTTGATTGATGGTAAGTTGAGACGACTATAAAACATTTATTTGATTCAACAAAAAATATTTAAATTAATAAGGCAGTACAAATTAATTTACAGTTTAATAACTAATAAAATAACCTAAAAGTTCACTTCCACAATTTAGATTATACTGCCGCCCTTCATGCTAATATGTCTGAGATTTCAGGGTGAATACATGATTATAATTAAGTTTGTAATATGAATAATTGATAAGCATCACTATGCAGAAGATTATATTATTATAGTTATTATATCATTACTACAACACGTTACAACAGTGTTTCTCAACCACGTTGCTGAAGGACCACCAACACTGCATGTTTTGGAGGTCTCCTTTGTCTGTCACACCCATTACAGGTCTTTCAGTCTCTGCTAATGAGCTGATGATCTGAATCAGGTGTGTTTGGTTAAGGAGACAAGGAAAATGAGCAGAGCTGGTGGTCCTCCAGGAACATGGTTGAGAAACACTGCTCTAATAGTAGACACTTATGTTCCCAGTATGCACTTTGGTGTGAATCAGTGCCGTTTGCCATCGCCACTGTTGCTTTTAATCTCGTTTAGTTTGGTGACAGTCTGTATCAGCACCAGAAACAATACCAGTTTGTGCTTACAATGTTATAATTCTTATTTAATTTGTTCAAAAAGGGGGTAAGTGCAGTAATAACAGGGTAAACCTTCACTGTAAAAAAATATGCTGGGTTCCACACAACTCCATCATGTTGTCCCAGCATTCTGGTGTCAAAACGACACTTTTGAGGATCACATTTCTAAATATTCTCCCTGGATGATAATGACTGAGCAGCGTGTGTATGTGCATGTGTGTGTTTAGCGCAGCAGATGAGGAGGAGGATCAGAATCAGGTCAGAGTGTGACGGATGAACACAATTCCTCACGCGCTTCATTCTGAAACTGATCTTCAGAAACGCTGGAAATCCTCCAGCAAACCTAAAGCAGGTGAAAAAGGCTTTTCCAGAACATTCCATGGACGTCTGCTTATGCAAACACTTCATGAAGCCATTAAAGGGATCGTTCACCCATAAATGAAAACGTCCTGTTCATTTACTCACTCACAGGTCGTTCTTTAGTCCTTCAATAGAACATTAAAGCAGATGTTGAGCTGAATCTGGGGTGTTTGGTGCTTCATATAAAGGCAGTGAATGATGATAGGATTATTAGTTAATAAACGCATACAAACGAGGCCAAATTAATAGCCATGGCTCCTGATGACACACTAAGGTCTTCTGAAGCGAAATCATTCAGTGTAAGAAACTGAACATGATGGTCAAAACAGGTCTCAACACATGTGAATGTAGTCCGATTGTTGTCCAGTTGCTTTTGATGACAAAAGCGCAATAGATAACGTTCAAAAACAGTGTATATAACATTTAATTTATTACACAGAGAGTTTCTGAATTAATAAACCAATCAGAGGAATTCTGAGGTGGGACAAGCGTTGTGAGCTTCTGTTTATAGTAACAAGTTGGCATGAAAATCGTTTTCTTTGTTGCTAGGTGGCGATAACACTGAATCTGTCACTGCATCTTGCATTTTCAGAATTGATTAAAATGAAAGTAAAGATATTAAAAGATGTATACTGTGAAATATAAACTCTGGTTCAAATGAACGCTTTCAAACGACAACTAAAAACCCATGACTTCCACGATTACAAAACCAGGAGTGCTGAAATGCGACCTCTGGTGGACAGTAGCAGACTCTGAAATGAGACGCAGATTCAGAGTTCCACATGAGGTGGTTATTAATTAGCAAATAATATAAATATTACGAGTGTAAACATCAGGTGAGCAGGTTACACTGTAACTCCGTGTCCTAACAACACGCTTCATGATGAGATACGCAGTGATGAGCAGTTTGGCTGTTTGCACCAAACGAAACACGACAGAAATGTAAATACAGCCATTCAGAAGCACAGAATAGTGCACTCACTGCACTCCAGCGAAATGGTATAATCTAAACCTCTTTAACATGATTAAATGTAGATGCTGAATTACTGATATGTGTTGGTTTGCACTGAGTCTCAGTTCTGAAGTTATTGTCCAGATCTGAGCTGAACTATCTGCTGCTGCTTTCAGTAGTACGGCAATAAATGTGATGTAAAATGGCGTTCAGACTCACATTATTAGCATTTAACACTGAATAAAGCACATGAGCTGTACCTGAGCTGATCACTGTCAGTTTCCTGTTGTTCACCTGTGAGAAACAGAAGCCGTTTCTAATATACAGTATCAATTCAAGGTGTTGGTTAGGACAAAAACTCCTTTTAATATGTAAAATATTCCTTCTATCGGGTGCCGTTGCTTTATTTAGAACACGATTCAAATCAGCCTTTAGGTTTGACAGTCAGGCTCACTCCTGTTGGTGTCCTCAATCTGGTAACATGCACTTGCAAGTGTTTTGAACCAGGGGTGCAATACCTAGTTCAACCACTGGGTGTCAAACTTACATACTGCACCTTTAAAGCCTAGTTTATACTTCCGCATCAAGTGATCGGCATGACTTACGGCGCAAGCCTTGCAAGTAGGCGTGCATTTATACTTCTGCGCGCTGTTTCTGTTGCTCTGCAATACACTTTTGAAACGCTAGCAGTCAGTAGTGTCTATGTTTCTCTGTGTCGAGTTCCTTCGCTGGTGTTTTGTTTTGTTCTGAACGCTTCCTTAATGTACAAGAGGCTCAAATTCGCTCATTTTGAGGCAGGAACCGGCGGACGTGCAACAACTTTAATCATAAAGTAAACACAAAACAGCAGTCTCCACCTGGAGCTCCTTCACGGGACTCCACACTTGTAAACACCCGCTTAATCACGCTCGCATGGCTCTCACCTCCGCCCACACTGGTCAGCGATACCAAGCCGACCAATCACAGAGCTTGCGCTACGCATACATGTTACATTTTTTAAGATGTGCGCGTCAGTGAAGCCGAAGACCACGGCGAGGGGCTATGCGTCCACGCGTAGGCTGTGCCGTAGCATACGCGTGCGCATGACGCAGATGTATAAAGCAGCCTTAACCCACACTTGCACTAGTTTTGCACCAGACACTTTCTTACAATCACTCCAAAAAAAACGTGCATTTATGAAGAGTGCCTCAAACAGGTGAGTAGGTTTGACAAACCACCTGTAGAAACACTCTACTCTCTATAAATTACAAAAACTCCCCCTCCTTATAGCACTTAATTCTCTGAGCACTAATAGTTTCTTGGTATAATCAGCACGTGTTGTGTGTATTGCCTCTTCTTGTTGAATCACTGAATGCCTCCTCAATTATGAGTCTCTTTAGACCAAAGTGTCTGCTAAATGACTACGTGTAAACTGTAATGTGTGCGCATACACTAATCCACTCATTTGGGAATTTTATTTTCACTGTAAACCACTAGCTAGTGTAAACTACAGAGGGGAAAACTACGAAAGTATCATGGGTGGGTCTCTGTACATTAGTATGTGCAGCCAATGAGAAGATAAGAGCGGCTTCAGTAAACAGAGCACTTAACATTCCTTCTGTCTCGAAGGAGGAGAAGACACAGATTACAGTGAAGGTAAAGAGGACGCTGGAGCTGGAGAGGAGGCTATATTTGGGCTGGAGGATCAGACGTGATCGTGGGGACTGATGGAAACACAATCACGGCTCAGACAAACTCATTCTCCACACCAGAGTGAGAGTGAGAGTATCTGCAGTTTTATACATGGGGACTCTCTCTGGGTTCTGCTGCAGACACATTAAAGGGACAGTTCACTATAGAGCTGCACAATATATCGCTAAATTATCGTTATCAATATACATCAATTACATTTAAGGCTGTTTAACAGAGCAGGGACATTTTTCACAGTACTTTCTGTTATATTTTTGACTCAAATGATTCTATATTCAAAACAGGTGATTCATTCAGAAATGACAACAAGTGACCATCTTTATGAATGAATCATAGAATCATTGACTCAAATGATTCTATATGCAAAACAGGTGACTCATTCAGAAAGGAAAACAAGTGACCATCTTCATGAATTAATGAATCATAGAATCATTGACTCAAATGATTCTATATTCAAAACAGTTGATTCATTCAGAAAGGACAACAAGTGACCATCTTTATGAATGAATCATAGAATCATTGACTCAAATGATTCTATATTCAAAACAGTTGATTTATTCAGAAAGGAAAAAAGTGACCATCTTTATGAATGAATCGGAATCGTTGGCTCAAATGATTCTAAATTCAAAACAGGTGATTCATTCAGAAAGGAAAACAAGTGACTTTTTTATGAATGAATCATAGAATAATTGACTAAAATGACTCTATATTCAAAACAGTTGATTTGTTTTACAAAATAAAACAAGTGACAATTTTTATAAATGAATCATAGAATCGTTGACACAAATGATTCTATATGCAAAACAGGTGATTCATTCAGGAAGTAAAACAAGTGACCATCTTTATAAATGAATCACAGAATCACTGACTCAAATGATTCTATATTCAAAACAGGTGATTCATTCGCAAAGTAAAACAAGTGACCATCTTCATGAATGAATCACAGAATCACTGACTCAAATGATTCTGTATTCAAAACAGTTGATTCATTCAAAAAACTATCTTTATGAATGAATCATAAAGACTCGCTGACTCAAATGATTCTATACTCAAAAAAATCTGATTCGTTGAGGATAAGAATAAACACAGAGAGAGAGAGAGAGAGAGAGAGAGAGAGAGAGAGAGAGAGAGAGAGAGAGAGAGGGATGTTAATGTATGAAAGAGAAGAACTAATGAAGATAATTATCTCGAGCTGCTGATCAGTGGGATTCAGTGAGTCTCCATCAACCCCGAAACAGACAAAACAAACCAGCTCAACCAGAAAACAACAGCAGCTTTCATCTGGACCACAGAGACCTGTTAGTGTGTGTGCGTGTGTGTGTGTGTGTGTGTTTGAGAAAGAGAGAGACAAAGAGAGAGAAAGACACATTGTGCTTGTGTTTTTGACAATTTGTTTAAGTGTGTATAGCACAGATCTGTACGTGCATGTACGTGTGTGTGAGATGGATAGAGAGAGAGAAAGTGTGTGTGTGTGTGTGTTTGTGTAATGCAGTGTGATCTGCATTAGTATAAGCCTGATGCTCAGTGTAGTTGAGTGTTCACACAAAGCACTGTATGGAGTCAATATAGGGCCATAAATACTTGCAACATAGAAAGTTTTGCAATGCAAGTATTGAGCAAAAAATGTAAATAAATAAATGCTTGAGATACTTGAGAGGCATTTTCCTGCACGTTAATTCTGACCAATCGCAAAGCAGTTTAGGAAAATACATTCAGTAACATCTGGCCAATGAGTGATGTGGATTTTGTCACATGACTGCATTTTAGTTCTTTTCAACTGGGTCGGACCAAAGCAATCAGTGTGGTGTGAAAACGACCCAAAACGGCAGAGAAATGCTACAATGCATCATTTGTTGCCCTTGATCCGGACCAAATGAACCGAACCACAGGTGTGAACGCACCCTTAATGAAGCTTCATTTTCCCTTTGTGATTTTGGGAGATTTGCATTATTTTTACTTGTTTTTTTTTTTTTGCTCAATACTTTATTTTTTTGTTTGCAAAACATTCTAATATGTTGTAAATGTTTATGGCCCTATATTGACTCCATACAACTGTACTGCTGCTTTCAGAGTCCGCCACTGAGTCTTAATGCATCCAGATGGAAAAGCAGATCAGCAACATAAAGCACATTTACTACATTACTGTCTAATGGAGCCGAGGAGTGTGTGTGTGTGTGTGTGTGTGTGTGTGTGTGTGTGTGTGTGTGTGTGTGTGTTTTGACTCTAGATGGATCATAACAGAGTTTGAGGAACGCCTGCTGACGGTGCTGATCCAGAAGTGAAGTGAAACTCAAACCTGTGATGGAGGAAACAACAGCACTACACACACCTCTGTCTGTCTGTCTGTCTGCTGTCTGTCTGACTGTGTCTATACTGAACTGATGACAAAACACACTCTTTTAGTAACACACTGACCATTAAGAGATCTGAACACACACACGAACACACATACACACACTAACACACATACACACACACACAGGAATGGTGCTGTCAGATGTTCACAAGGTCTCTCTCTGTGTCTGATAAAGTGTCTGTCTGAGAGCTGAAGGCTTCAGGCTAAACACACACACACACACACACACACACACACGCACACACACGCACACACACACACACACACACACACACACACACACACACACACACACACACACACACACACACACACACACACACACACACACACACACACAGATGGAGAGATACAGAGGACAGTGAGACACAAGGAAAGATGTTCAGACCGACAGAGGGAAAAACAAGCACTTTATAAGAACTTTAAAGCTGGAGAAGTGAAGAAAGCAGGAGGTGATGAATGCTGGAGAGACTGAAGCACTGATATATCAATACTGATCAACAGGCAGACGCTGTAATGTCTCGGCTGTGTATTTAAAAATGTCTCTTCCTGTGTTTTCATTCTCTTGCTTGTGCATGCACTAGTGACGTTTCTCTTTAAACCAATAGCCTTCAGCTGCACGTCTAGCTCCGCTTATTGGTGCCCTTTTGTTGTGCTACGCACCCTTTAGAAAGGGTACCCAATAAGTGGTACGGTACGGTTCGCATTTAGGTACCGAACTGAACCGCACCACTCAGTGGAAGCGGGCCATAAGAGCTCACACACACTGAACACACACAGTCTGTCTCTGTGTTTATAAACATGAGACGCAGCGCTCCCGAATGCTGTTTAATAAAGTGCAGCGTCCGCCATGTTGCTGTCTAAGGCTGCATTTACACTGCAGATCTTGATGGTCAATTCCGATTTGTGACTGTATCTGATTTTATTGATGACCTGCTTACATCACCTTTTAAAAGTGACCCGTATCCGATCGTCTGCATTTACACAGCACACGGCAAAGGCGCAACAACCGCGAAGCAGCCGTGAAGATCAGTCGAGTCATCCGCGCTCAGCGGCGCTTCAATGTTAGCAGGCAATAGAAGGTTTAAAACTTCAGTACCAGAACAACACTATTACAGACAACACCAGGGTGTGCTGCAGAGGACTGCAGTGTTTTATCACTCACTGGGTTACATAGGCTGAAGCAGGAAAGCATCCCCCACGGTGTTTAACTGGTGCCATGAACTGAAGCCTAGGAGGACACTTGAGCATATTACTCTTAAAGAGATTGTGATGTTGTTCGATGCTAAATGGCTTTTAATTGTTTAAATTGAACGTACTGAATGATATTAAAGTGATGTTTACACCATATCTGCATTTTGAAATCGCAGCTACAGCTGGAGGTGTGTAGTCCACAGCATGTTACTGCAATGTTTACAGGGCTGGTCCTATACTTCTGGGTTTCTTCCCACCACAGCCTCGCTTTGGTTTTTTAAAAATTATTATTAGCAGTGTTATTGATTATCTGCATACTTACATTTGTTTTAATAGAAACAAGCTTAGATTTGTCCACCTGTCGGGTTGTAAACCATATGGGGCATAAGAACAGGACGTGTGTTTGGATATAACTTTTTGAGCACACTTCGTTATTATTGTTCATTTATTCCTTTGCTGGAAATTAGACCTGAATTTAGAAATAGTTTTGAAGCAAATCTTTGTGCTTAACAAACGAAATGACTTATGCAGGCTAATGGATGTCTTATCCACGAAAGAAAGAGAAAGCGAAAGTAAAGAGGCTGAATGGAGGAGGCTCGTTCTTTATCCTCGCGCTGCAGATGCTCTGTTCAACTGTTTTCTCTAGTGAAGCGTTCAGTTTTACACTTACAAAGTCTACATGTAAACAGCAATGCACCATGGCACAATGCAGCTGACTCTTAAAGAGAATGAGAGATGAGACTCAAAACACATCCATAATTTATTAAGAGAATAAGCACAACCCCGTTAGACCATGCGCTGGGGTGCAGAGCGTATTTTTCCGTCATTAAAATAGCAGAAGTGGATTCAAACACAACCTTAATACTTTTGCGCCATGAGCTTTAGACTTTGCGCCTAGATCTTAAAATAGAGCCCATTGTGTTTATACAACAGTTTGACGGCATAATCGTGTATATGAGATTTTAATCTACTAGAATGTTGTGTTAAGCTGCTTTAACAAAATCTACACAGTAAAAGAGCAATACAAATAAAGATGAGTTGAATTGAACTAAAAGATTAAGACAAAATTATTTTTGTTGCAGTTGGAATGAATCGACATAATTGAACGAATCTATTGAATGACTCAATGACTGATATATAATGAATGATTCAAGTCTTCACCTGCTTTAATAATAAACTGTGTTTTTAAAGAACCCCTTAAACAAATCAGTGAAAAATACATTATAATATTAATTTTAAGAGTCAGGTTAACAGGATACAAACACTACAGCAAAAACCAAAACACTTTAGATAAAGACTGTAATAATTATATTGATATTGTCACCAACTCGGTCCCAATAATTCCCCTCACTGGCCAGCAGAGGTCTCTCTCCCCGGACTATTAACACTACATCCCCCAGAAGCCCCGTATCTGTCATTGATTGCGCTGCACCTGACTCTGATCACACACACACACATATAAGCAGCTTGCACGCTCACTTCATTGCGAAGTCTTGTTTGCCCCGTCAACATTTCTGAGCGTTATTTCCTTGTACTCTGTTTGATCTCTTGTAGCTGACCCGGACTGCTCTAGATCTTGTTTTCCTCGCTGCCTGCCCCGACCCTCTGCCTTCCTCTCCGTTTCCGAATTACGCTGCCAGCCCTGATCCATGCCTGTTTCCCCAACCAACGAATGCTTACTGCCTGTCTTTCTACTTATGCCTGTCATTCATGTGAGTGTCTCAAACAGCACTTATTGGTGGTTTCTGTTTCAACTGTGTTTAATAAATACACTGCAGATGGATCCCTCTGTATCAGCCTCCTCATTACAGATATGGTGGCAACAATTGACTGTTAAAAGAGATTCATTACTCTGAAAATACATCATTGGATACATCTTTTCAAATGACAGAAAAATATCAGAAGCTATTCATTTTTAATAAATAAAAATAAGACAAAACACGCCAATACAATACAAACTAATTAAATGCTTACGGGCTAAATAAATTGACATTTTAAATATTTGATTGGTACTCAATTGGTTAAGTCAATCAAATCAATCAATAAAACCCATTTCACAAGAATCTAAATCTGTCCAAAACTGTGCAGGTGTAACACCTTTTGTGAAGGGGATATAATAATTAAGTGTACCATAGTGTGCAAAGTAATAAATGATATAACTGGCTTTCCTAAAATAGCACACGTCCGCCTCCATAACATCATTAAGCGTAACCAAGAGGACAGTTATTAAACTCTCTTTAGCTTGACCTGATCTGATCAAACACATTTTAATAAGTCTGTGCTCGCATCAGTGTTATATTCTGAGTGAACTAATTAGCACACATGAGTGTCTGCGCTATGAGATTTTAATGAGCTGCGGTTACGCAAGACCCACCGTCACATCATATCCCGTAATCCACACATCGACATGCCTTTAGCAGGTCAGAAAGAGCTGCTGGTTACCATGGTAATCAAGCGATTATGATGTCACCATTGCATCATCAGGCTGGAGCATTCAAATACAACAGATTGGGACATGTCAGTCAAGCGGAAATGTAGGAAATCAGCCATTCAACATGTGTGAAAAGCAAAACATTCATCATGAACCAGCAAGCGCAAAGTCTTATACGCAAGCTCGGGTGAATATATAGTCAATATGTTTCATTAATGTGTCTAAAGTCTTCTACTAAAGACATGTCACTGCAATGTTAAACTGCTTTCCTAATGCATTTAAAGCTGCAGTGTGCGATTCTGAATACTATTAATCTCTAACCATTTGATGCATACAATCACACCGGTGTGATTAGATTTCACATAATCAGCTGCCAAATTCAAATCTGCAAATCGGCTACAGAATGATTCACACAGTGTTTGTTATTAATTGCAATGTATTATTTTAGGTTTATTATAGGTTTCAGACTTTTAAATTCACAAATATTGATCTCCAATATTAGCGCCAAAGACAAATACCAATTATTGTTTCCTGTTCACTGCATTGGTGTAAACAGAAGTCGCTCCAACACTGAACATTTCTGAAAACACACACAAAATACAAAAAAATAAATAAAAAAAGGTTTACTTCAGGCTTGAATCTGACAGACAAAATTCTGTTAAAACTATTTGAAATATTTAATATTCACTTATATGTGAGGGATCTACACCAGTGAAAATTTTAGGAACCCTATGAACTACACAACGCTTGTACTACACTATAGCAATGTACAACACTTCTGATTTTACTTCGAAGTTGTATTAAACTGTACTTAAGTTCTTTCTTTGGACTAGCTGTTTAAGAACGTGCACAACATCGCTCAAATGCTAGCAAGAAATGGACGTTTTTAAAATCTCAGTACCGATTGGTACCGAATTCCGGATATGATTGTACATCAATGGGTAAGGATGAATATATTGTAGAATTTAAAAAAAAAAACGCTTGTTTTTGGTGACACAGGAGGCCAATAAGTGAACTGCAGGCAAAATGTATATAAACAGTGTTGGGCACGTCACTTTAAATAAAGTAATTATTTATGCTTACTTCTCACTAACAATAACCGAATGAGTAAATGAATTACATCATTACCCTACAGAAAAATCCTGCTTAAACCAGCTTAGGCTGGTTGGCTGGATTTAGCTGGTTGACCAGCCTGGTTTTAGAGGGGTTTTGGCCATTTCCAGGCTGTTTTCCAGCCATTTCCAGCCTGGTCTTAGCTGGTCAGGCTGGAAAATGACCAGCTAAAACCATCTTGACCAGCCTAGACAGGCTGGGAGCCCAGCCAAAACCAGCTATGTCCAGCTTAAACCAGACTGGTCAAGCTGGTTTTAGCTGGTCATTTTCCAGCCTGACCAGCTAAGACCAGGCTGGAAATGGCTGGAAAACAGCCTGGAAATGGCCTAAACCCCTCTAAAACCAGGCTAGTCAACCAGCTAAAACCAGCCAACCAGCCTAAGCTGGTTTAAGCTGGATCTTTCAGCAGGGTATAAAAGAAAATTATACAGTATATCAAATACATTATATATATTTATATATTTTATTTATATTATTTTATTTATTGTAAAGTTGTAACAGCAAGCTTATTTACAAGAAAATGTTCAGGATGAATAAATAAATGTCCAGGATATATATTTCCTGAACGTTTTGGTCATATGGCCCTACTGATAATCGCTTTAAATTCCCGTGATTACAAATATGACCAAAATAATCACGATTGTGACTTTCGCACATTCATTTGTGGACAAATGAGATTTCACTGTCTGGATCTACCAAGTGCAATATCACACAAGCCAACCTCAACATCAAAAACAGGTCCTCTTCTCAATGTAGTCACAGCTGGTTAGGATACGAACTCATATTTACACAAGGAGATGTTGTGAGCAGTGATGACCAAATCCATTTAACATCCCAATAAGCATTAAGTTAATGGAGCGTTCTCTCTTTCGGGCCAAACACCATGACCTCTTCTGCGCATGATGGCTCAAAGACACAAACTGAGCTTGCAGTATGTTTATGTGTGTGGGTTTATGTGTGTGCGTCTCGAGACTGCAGTCGAACAACATCTAATCAAAGATCAGCTTGCTTGTGTCTGCCTCTCCACCTTGAGCTGAACACTATCGAACTGACCCTGAATGAGCAGGATGGATTATCTGAAGCCAAACGCTCGTAGTGATTAGATACAGAGTGTGTGTGTGTGTGTGTGCATTTCAGAGTAAGCAACATTATTATAACCGGCTGTTTGCACTCTTCCTAAACACAGCCAATGCCATTAAAAAGTTTATTTTTTTTTTTCTAGTAAGTTTAAAACCATTGAGATAGTATAGAATCGGAGAGAGAGAGCGAGCGATGTACCAAGCAGCACTCCAGGGCATAACAGTGTCTTCCTAATGATTGTGAGAATAGGAGCGAGAGTGACAGGAAGGGCCAAAAAATAGAGTCAGACTGAGAGAGAAAAAGAGTACCTGTCACGCTAAACCTTCTAGAAGCCAGCGCCAAGAAAAAGCAGCATGTGTGGGAATGTTTTTATTTCATTTCTTTATTTATTTTGTGAATCAAAACTCAATTCGAAACTCATCTTTGAGCTATTTCCTCAGTCTATTCAGAGAGATATGAAAGTGTATGCACGATGTGAGCTTGCGTATGATGTCTTGAGAAAGCACGTATTCCAGTCGTGTTTGTATTCAGTCTCGAAGAAGGTGGAAATGAGAAGGATTTCATGACAGCGGAATCCCATGATGCACCAATGAGTGACATCGTAGTAGAGCACGCTCAGAACTCCTGATTAGACTCCATCCCAACATGCCTTGACATCGTTCTACATATACACAAGTATATAACTATATATTTATGCGCATGCCTGGAGTGCAGAACCTCGGGGCTCTTTATTGAAATCTCTTCACGATGACATCTTACTTTATATTCAAAATACTATGAGCAAACCAAAAATAAAGACTGTGTGGGGATGTGGGGCATTAATTAAGTGCAAAAGGGGAAGAAACTAAGGATGCTGAAGGCAAGGTGGGGGAGACGGATAAAAAGATTGAGTTCATACAATAAAATCCAGCTACAGAGCCAGACACACTAGATTCAGACTACTAAATTCAGGGCGGCCTTTCACCACCAGTACATAGATTATGGCTAGAAGTGTTGCATCTGCAGCCACTGAGGATATGCACACACTTTATTATTAAATGATTTTTCATTCTTCCTGCCAAGAAGAAAGTTCAGAAAGACTGATTGGCCGTATACTGGTTTTAAACCTCCTGACACCCCCTTGCTGCAGTGGGCTGGGTTGTAAATGCATCACGTCGCTCAGTTGGACTCCTAAACACAACAATGGTGGCTATGAGAGGTAAACATTCTCCGGCACATTGCTTTCTATTTGTCATGGACAGACATTGAATGGAACAATGTGGATAACTTGATCCTGTGCTTATCCTCCATTGTGGGATTCAGAGTCTTTAAAATCTCCCAGTGAGTGATCGTACAGGTGCGGATATATCTGTTCTAGCTCTGATACTCAACACTTTAGTTTATTCATATAGCTAACTTATAGCTTGGTGTTGGTGGCTTTCTCCTGTCTGACTCTGAACTGTGTGGAAATGAAACGCGTCTAACTGTTACAGACCAATGGCAGCTCGAAGGTGTTTAGGAGCTAAAATGAATTAGATGTGGACATTAATAAAACACAACAGGTTACAGTAAGGGGAAGATTTGGGTTTAGGGTTAGTGTAGATGTAGACATTCATAAAACACAACAGGTTACAGTAAGGAGTAGGATTTGGGTTGGGGTAGGTGTCGATGTAGACATTAATATTACAACAGGTTGCAGTAAGGGGTAGGATTAGGGTTGGGGTAGGTGTTAACATTAATAAAACACAACAGGTTGCAGTAAGGGGTAGGTTTGGGGTTAGGTTGGGTATAGATGTAGACATTAATATAACAACAGGTTGCAGTAAGGGATAGGATTGGGGTTTAAGTAGGTGTAGATGTTGACGTTAATAAAACAACAGGTTGCAGTAATGGGATGGTTTGGGTTTAGAGTTGGTGTAGATGAAGACATTCATAAAATACATCAGGTTACAGTAAGGAGTAGGATTTGGGTTTGAGTAGGTGTAGATGTAGGTATTAATTAAACACAACAGGTTACAGTAAGAGTAGGTTTGGGGTTAGGTTGGGTATAGATGTAGGTTACAAGGTTACATTAAGGCAGGGGTGTCCAAACTCGGTCCTGGAGGGTCACTATCCTGGAGAGTTTAGCTCCAATCCTAATCAAACACACCTGAACCAGCTAATCAAGCTCTTAGATATACTAAAAGCATCCTGGCAGGTGTGTTGAAGCAAGTTGGAGCTAAACCGGCCCTCCAGGACCGGGTTTGGAGACCCCTGCATTAAGGAGTAGGTTTGGGGTTGGGGTATATGTAGATGTAGCCATTAATAAAACACAACAGATTGGAGTAAGGGTTAGGATTAGGGTTGGGGTAGGTGTAGATGTAGACATTAATTTAACAACAGGTTACAGTAAGGGGCAGAATTAAGGTTGGGGTAGGTATAAACATTAATAAAACACAACAGGTTACAGTAATGGGAACGTTTGGGTTGGGGTAGGTGTAGATATAGACATTAATAAAACACAACATGTTACAGTAAGAGGTAAGAGGTAGGTTTAAGGTTGGAGTAGGTCTACTGTAGATGTAGGCATAATTAAAACATAACAATTACAGTAAGGAGTAGGGTTGGTGTATATGTAGGCATTAATAAAGTACAACAGATTACAGTAAGGAGTGGGTTTAGGGTTAGGGTAGGTGTAGATGTAGACATTAATCAAAACAACAGATTACAGTAAGGGGGAGGTTTGGGGTTGGGGTGGGTGTTGACATTGATAAGACAGGCTGAACAAACATTAACTAAATCCGGCCTATGGTTTGCCATTGAGTAGTGTCGAGTCATTGTTTACCGTCCTGCATTATGTTGCTCCAATCCCAATTAAACACACCTCAATCAGCTAATCAAGGTCTTTGAGCAGTTAAATCTAAATGTAGAGTTGGCTAGAATGTAGTTTGGATGGTAATAAGCAGAGGTACTGTAGCACAATTAGTAGAGGCAGAGTGAGAAGACATAGAAGTAAAAGGGAAGGTAAAGCCATAGGTGGAAATAGGACAGGAATGCCACATCCTGGTCCAGAGAATTCAAAGTTCTGCAATGTTTAGCACCAGCCTGCCCTTTAACTACAACACACTGGGCTGGAGTTCAGTTTCCAGTGATCGTAAAGACCTTGATTAGTTGCTTTAGATAAGTTTAATTAGGGTTGTAGCTGAGTTCTGCAGGATATTGGCCCTCAAGGAGGAAGACTTGACACCCTGTAGTAATCACAGGTAAAATTAGCTGAATTTGTGGATGCAGACCACTGGGAGTCATTCTCTAGCCAAAGGCGTACTACAGTCAACAATGAATTTATCTGTCTGTGGGTGGTGTTGAAGATCACAAACTCTTAATGCATACATCACAAACTCACTAAAATAAAGAAGACTTCCTAAACTATGAAAACAAAACTAAAAGAGAGGCGATTTAGACTAGAGTCCCAACATTCTGCAGTCTTTCTCTCTCGCATACGGTGACAGATTCACAGTCAGCTTTTAATCTCAGAGATTTATGAGGCTTTACAGTCCACACTGAGAACTACCTGGCTGATGTATATTAGTGCACGGAACATCAGGTAATCCCGAGTCAAGGTTTGCAAAAGCCTTGTCGGGTAGGACTTGGTCAATATTTGATCAATACATGATCAATAGAAATGAGAAAGTACGCTGACTGAACAGTGAGTCAATCCCACCTCTGCTCCTATCTGTTAAGCAATCCTGACAATAATCCCCAACAGAAATGACACAAGCACACGGTTTTAAAGGGTCTGATCTATACAACACTCAGAACGGGAATCTGCCAAGAGGTCCTTTATATATGTGTGTGCAGTGAAGGCTTTTGTTTTACACATCGTTTTTTGTCCTTCTTCATTGCTCTTTCTTGTACATGCATTATTTAGTAGGTCCCGCAACAGATATTTATCTGTCTTTAGTGACTTTAGTGCTGGTTGTGTGCCCAGGAGAACACTGCCTCTATATTTATCCACAGGCATTTTACTCTGTCCAATAATGAATCTTTATGTTGTTGTTTTTTTTTTTAATCCATTTTATTTTCAGTCTGTTAAGAAATTGCTACAGAAAGACCTGAAATGCACTGGCTGAAGAAAATAAAGAGGCAGAGAGAAATGGATGAACCACATTTCACTGACTCACTGGTGTTGCAAGCGGCGCACTAAAAAGCATAACTCAGACATTTGTGAATGTTCTGCTCTTACAATCTCATATGCTCTCAGGGCTCGAAATTAATCCTTTTTCTTGGTAGCACCGGTGCTCCTAACTTCAACTACTTAGGTGCACCAGACCAAAATTTAATCGCACCCACCAAAAATTATGAGCACAGTTTTGTACTAACAGATTCTATTATATATAAACACTCTAATCACAACTGCTTGACGTGAATGAGATGAACTGATTCACAATAATAACGGTGCTATTCTCATAGGTGCTGTCTGATATTGCACAGATGATATTGACGTATAACTTATTATTTGCATGCGTCATCTTAATAGCAGTAACGGTCTTTTCACGAGCTGCAATATTAGTTTCATCTTAGTGAATGCATGCTCTTTAGCGATGGTGAACGCGGAGTCAGTCGCACGATTGACAGCACCGTGATGATTAAATGAAAAATTAAATAACATTAGAAGATCTCATGCTTAAAATGTGTAGATTCACTAGCAAACACTGTTACCTGAAAACTCCATCTCACTGGCTTTACAGTGAATGGCTTTAGTCATTTTCATAGTGTACTTTAAGCACTGGAAGTCTTTTATCCACTCTTCGAAAAGTGTACATGCTGGATTGACATTCAGCACATGATCACTGATCAGATGTGTCATTATCAGTAACTTTAGGTGGTTTCTAAAACTAAATCTGTCAGTGTTGTTTTCATTCTCTTATCTCCAGACCTTTACCTTTTCGCGACTGCAGCTCCCTGTCAACGGAACAGAGTAATTGGCAGCTGATATTAACCAATCCATTCGCGTTCTGTTCTAGCGCAGTGGGCCTATAAGAAGAGCTTGAAGGTGGGGCAAGCACTGCGGGCTTTGTTTACTGCAGCAAGTTGACATGTGAACGGTTTTAAACTATTCCTGAGCGCTGTGTTTGGTGTTTTCAGGTGCAAAGACGCATGAATGCCTCCTAATTCCGCGCATGTGGTGAACATTTTGCTGTGAAAACTGGTCGAACGCCAACAATCTTATGCACTATTAGTTTCATCTCAGTGAATGCATGCTCTTTAGCGATGGTGAACGCGGAGTCAGTCGCACGATTGACAGCACCGTGATGATTAAATGAAAAATTAAATAACATTAGAAGATCTCATGCTTAAAATGTGTAGATTCAGTGGCAAACACTGTTACCTGAAAACTCCATCCCACTGGCTTTACAGTGAATGGCTTTAGTCATTTTCATAGCGCACTTTAAGCACTGGAAGTCTTTTATCCACTCTTTGAAAAGTGTACAAGCTGGATTGACATTCAGCACATGATCACTGATCAGATGTGTCATTATCAGTAACTTTAGGTGGTTTCTAAAACTAAATCTGTCAGTGTTGTTTTCATTCTCTCATATCCAGACCTTTACCTTTTCGCGACTGCAGCTCCCTGTCAACGGAACGGAGTGATTGACAGCTGATATTAACCAATCCATTCGCGTTCTGTTCTAGCGCAGTGGGCCTATAAGAAGAGCTTGAAGGCGGGGCAAGCACTGCGGGCTTTGTTTACTGCAGCAAGTTGACATGTGAACGGTTTTAAACTATTCCTGAGCGCTGCGTTTGGTGTTTTTAGGTGCAAAGATGCATGAATGCCTCCTAATTCCGAGCACGTGGTGAACATTTCTCTGTGAAAACTGGTCGCACGCCAACAATCTTATGCACTCGCACAAATGCCCCCAAATATATTTTGAATTCGCATGCATACAATTTCGGGCGCATATGCAACCAAAACAGTCGCAATTTCCAGCCCTGGTTCTGTTTCTTTAAGTGTGTTAAAGCGATCGGTCTACACACAGACATGTATAGAAGAAAAATAAACCAATGCAGTTGAATCAATCTGGCGAGTAAAGGAAATGGTAGAGAAGAGTACAAAATAATGCAAAGAAAATGACCAAGAAATTCCAAGCAAGCACAGAAGATAAAGCGAAGTAAGAAAAGAGAAAAACGAACAAAGGACAACCACAGAAGATGGGAGACGGATGAAAAAGAGCAAATATAAGACATGACCCATGAACAGAGCTCCAGGATGATGAAAGAGGTGCTGTCTACATGGACAGAGCTCTAAAACAAATGAGCGCAATGAGGAAAGCCATCATTCCTTTATGTCACGCCTCGACTCCCACCCTAAAGCCAGGGATTGCACCG
The DNA here is from genome assembly GCF_903798145.1 of Danio aesculapii. NCBI lineage: Eukaryota > Metazoa > Chordata > Actinopteri > Cypriniformes > Danionidae > Danio > Danio aesculapii. Next base: position 48,362,946 of record NC_079457.1, read on the forward strand.
AAAGAAACCGATGAATGAAAATCGGAGCCTTTGTAGTGTGTAAGAGTGGTACACATCGATCAGCACAGCACGGGATGGTGGAAAGCATGTATGTATATGAAGATGCGCGTGACAGGCTCTTATCGATCAGGAACGGACAGAATTACACTGAAAGATGGAGTAGAGGCACACAACAACAAGTGACTGCTTTCTACGTGTGTTCAGCAGACAAGAGTAAAGAGGTAAGACAAGGTTGGGGGTAGAGGAAACTAGAAGAGATGAGAGAAAAGAGAGAGAGAGAAAATACTTGACAAGAGAGCAGATGAAGGTAGAGAGATTGCGGTACTGATGTAAGAAGACAAGGGAGTCATGGGTAAAGAGAAGGATATGAGAGGATATGAGAAAGGAGAAGGAACAATGCTACAAAAGACAAGGGTAAAGCGAGAAGAAGGGAGAAGTGAGAGGGAGAGGAGATACAATTCAAGAGACAACGAGAGAGACAAAGAGTAAAATGAGAAGAGACAAGAAGAGTCGAAGGGAGAAAATAAGACTTAGACAAGAGGAGAGGATACAAATAAAGACGAGGAGAAACCATGAGAAGCAAAAGCAGAGACTTGATAAGATTTACAAATATTGTTAACTGAATAAAGGCTGATTTATACTTTCGCCTGGCTCTGAAACATGATCCTCCACTGACTGCTCATCAGAGATGTATAAAGTACTAGAGACCCAGGCTTAAGTAAAAGTACAAGTACTCTATCAAAAAGTGACTTGAGTAGAAGTAAAAGTGCTCTTTAAGCACCATACTTAAGTGGAAGTACTGAAGTATTCAACATTTTTTGTACTTAAGTATTGCAAGTAGTTTATTTCAAAATTTACTACTCAAGTACTGAAAGTAAAAGTACAAGTATTGTGTAATGTAGTTATTAAAGAATGCAGTCAAAAGACATCATATTGTTTTGTTTATTTTAAATCTCTTTTTGGGGGCACGTCATGAAGCAGAACGAAAAGAAACATGACTTACAATACTGTTTTTCTCTCACGCTAGAACCACAGATCTGACAGATTATAACAGCTTTAACACACACCTTTCAAAGTTGTGTGTCACAAAAACAGTCCACAATCCACTCAAAACGCTATTGAAACCCATTTTCGGAGCACAATTTACTGGTTGTAAATGCTGTAAACGAACGTTCTAATTCACTTGATTTGATTTTATTGTAAAAAAAAAGAAAACGTGTATATTACTGTGTTAAATGAAAATCTGAAATATTTTATGGCTTATGGCTATGATTTAGTATTCAAAAATGTTTCATTTTGATTATGTTTTAATTAAATTGGTCTTAAACTTCTTATTTTTCATATTTTTATAGTATATTTATTCATTCTGGTACTTTTACCATAAACCAACATCTCAACCATTTGGTAGAGGCTGATATTTTAGAAATTATGGGATGTGTTGGGGGAAAATGTATTGATTGTGTTAACTAGCGACATTAGGAGTTAAGAAATGCAATAAATAAAAAAATTCTATTGGTTTTTTTCTTGGTGTGACAGTTAAATGGTTACTTGTAATATAATTGTGTCCTTTAATACAGCAGTAATATATATGAACTGTACCCTTAATTTGACCCGCTCAAAGAAAACACTCTTTCTGAATGTATCAAACAAAACTCATGCACAGAAGACAGCATGAGCATTTATAGCAAATAAACTAATGTAAATATTCTCCCGCCTGCTTTTTGAGCGCTGACAGGTGAGGTCTTACACCCCTTTGATTAGTTATTGTCTTCACCTTCTCAACAGAAAGGGCTGCTATCGGCTTTAGAAATGAAAGCGTTGTTCACTGATGGCGGGAAGAACAGCCGCGGTTACAGTCTATGTATGTATAATACACGGTTATCACAGGGAATCTATAATAGACACAGTGGAGAAAACTTGCACCTCATACACGCCCAGGTCTGGATCCACAAGTATCGCTTTAACAGCCAAGAGGAGATAAACAGTTGAGTCTCACAACATTTCTCTGTAGTAGTGAAATAGCGGCTCGTGTGCTGTGCCGCCTTCACTCGCCCTCGCGCCTCAGTCCTTCGCCATAGTATTGCGACACCGCACATAGGAGATAAATGACGTCAGTACGTAATAACCCGTTATGATCTATTACTGAACCGATATCGACCATTTTGACACCTCTAGTAACGAGTAACGATGCAGCTCATAAAAAAATCTATCGGAGTAAAAGTATTAAACTCATCGAAAATATGTACTAAGTAAAAGTGGAAGTAGGAGAAAAAAACAATACTCCAGTAAAGTACAGATACTGCCTTTTAGTACTTAAGTACAGTAGTGAAGTAGTTCTACTTCGTTACTATACATCTCTGCTGCTCATGCACAGCCACGAGTTGTGGAGGCTTTCATACTTGACACACTCGCCATTGTACTATTATCTTCAACAACAGCAGCGAATCTAACGGATTCTGTCATGATGAAACAGTGGTGACAAACAATTTGTGGAGGGGGAGACATGGCAGCTCAGTGGTTAGCACTGTTGTCTAACAGCAAGAAAATCGCGGGTTCAAGTCCCGACTGGGTCAGTTCATTTTTGTGTGGAGTTTGAATGTTCTCCACGTGGGTTGGCATGGGCTGTGGGTTGGTGTGGGTTTCCTCAGGGTGCTCCGATTTCCCCCACAGTCCAAACACATGACAAAGACAACAGACAAAGAGACAAGAAGGAAAACAATGATTTAAGAACATGTGAGGGAAGAGGCAAGGAAAGGAGAGAAAGCGGGGATAGAAACAAAGGATGGAAATGGCAAATTGAAAATAAAAGTCATTTTATTCACAGCCTTTAATACAAGGCTTGCTTACTGTGGTTTTGGACTTGTGAAAACGGGTTAATGTGAAGAATGGGAGATGGAGACACATTTGCAGAATAAACCATGAGGTACAGTAGCAAACCTTGCAGCCATGAGACCAATCAGCTGTCTCCATTATACTAGCCTTGTTTACTGTTGGTTGCTAGGTTACCAATACTACAGTCAGCCGCTCTAACAATTTGATGGAAAGGTACCAAATTTGCATTTGGGGTGAACTTTAGAAGATTTACTTCTTGATAGGGTAAAAACCAATCCAATGGTAGGAAAGGGAAGAAGACAAGGGGGGAAAGATGAGAAAGAAAGGCTAGACTAGAGGAAAGGTAAGACAAAATAAAGAATGATAAGAAGAGGTTGCACAGAACTGACAGATGACATAAGAGGTGGGATAAGAAGAGATGAAACAAGATGAACAAGAGAAGAGGAGGTATGAGGAGAGAAATTGGACAAGTAAAAGGCGGGAAAGAACGAGACAGAAAGAGGTCTGAAAAAGGAGAGACATGAAGGGAGAACCGATGAGAAAGTTAGCAGAGGAGAGACTGTAATGACAATGACAAGAGCAGAAAACAAAGAGTAGACTAGAAGAGAGCAAACAAGATGAAGAGGACATGAGAGGTGGTTTGACAAGAGACAGGGCACGAGGGAAAGAAACTGAAAAAGAGGAGAGGAGCCTCCACACACAGCCAATTCCCAGACATCTCTGTCCAAGGACAGACAATATATCACCCAACGTCAGAGTGGACTTACGTACGCACACACATACACGTCGGTTTCCTAAAATGTGGCAAATTTTGATCATCCAAGTCATAAATGCAGATTAATCTTGCTCTCGTTCTGGCACACGCTCTGATCCACAATCACACACACACACACACACACACACACACAAATGTAGCACTTCCACTCCAGCTCTCACTAATGGACATCAGTACAAATGTGCTTTAAGTGAAGGGAGGAGCAGACATGACTCACGATGTGTGTGCGCACTTAAGAAAGGAAAAAGATGACTAAGTGTGAAAGAGGTATAACCTAGCTGGTGTGTGTTTGCCTGTATCGGTATGTGTGTGTGTGTGTGTGTGTGTGTGTACCATAGCAGAATGCTAATGCACCCATTATCTTAAAACCTCCAAAGCAACACACAAATACAAGGAAAGTCTCTGAGCCAAGTCCAGGGTCAGCTCAACCATGGGTGGCCAGAGGTTTGACAGCCCCCACAAACACATCCATTCAATCAGTTTAAAGAACAGTCCCATTATTAGTGCTCTTAATATGTGCAGCGTAAAAGTCCTAATCTGTCATTTTAAGTAAACAATCAAGGGGTATAAACTAAGACTCCAATACAAAGGTAAGTAGGTCACCTCAAAAAGAATATTTACATTGGTTTATCTACTTTTCCAAATGCCACAACTCAATTATTGACTACATATGTCCCCCAAAATAAGACAAATTTGTGTAACTAGCCAGTCATCAGCACAGAATAAACCCTGAGAGGAAGTGTGTGTGGTGTTTGTGTCTTGTATCATTCTGAGGGTGTGTTATTATTTTAGTCACTAAACAAAGAATTCAGTCACTACTAAGCGGCTTTTACTTATGAAGAACAAACAAGTTCAAAATAGGCCAACATGTAAAGTACTGACCTTATTCTTCAATGCGGAAGTGCGCTTGAATTTTTGCGATTGTTTTAGATCGCCCGATTCATTTTCCTATGGGAAAACACGACTAGGGATAATAGATAGCAGAAAACGACTTGCTCTACAAACAAGTGTGTTCGTAACTACGCATAAAAAGTAGAAGAATATAAATAGAAAATATCAGTCTGCAACATCAAGAAGTTTAACAAACATTTTTGAATGTATAAAAATCAATGGAAGTGAATAAGACCGGAAGTCTTGAGCAAAAAAGACTGCAATGGCTGCACCCGCTAGTATGTCTCTATGTTGATCCCGTGGGCCACCCTGTACACCCGCTGGTGACCTCTTCACACCTGCAGCTTCTCCAAGATGGAAGTTTGGCCAGAGGAGAAATGGCCGTGCCCAACTGAGCCTGGATTCTCTCCAAGTTTGTTCCTTGCCGCTGTCGCCACTGGCTTGCTTGGTTTGGAACTTGTCGAGCGGAGCATGGATGGATTTGCTCTTCAGTGTTCGGACTTTCAGCAGTGAAATTTAAACCACTGAACTGAACTGAACTCTGAAAACTGGACTGACACAGTTTCAATTTACTAGAACTTTTTTGTTAATTAGCTGCTTTGACACACTCTACATTGTAAAAGCGCTACAAAAATAAAGATGAGTTGAATTCATTAAGAATAAGGTCAATACAGTACAGTCATAACATTAGTTAGACATTAATTTACCACATAATTATTTGACGATGTCCGCTTATCACCTAGTTCAGAAACAACGTTAAAAATATTTATTAAATTAAAGTCAGTGTCAACTAGATGTAGCTGAAACTTTTATGTCAGTTTGCTGATATGCTTCCAAATGAAACAGAATATTGAGTAGGGGGCGGGGCTTTCTTTTGTACATCATTTCCTTGTAGCAAATAATAATAATACTAATAATTCCTTACATCTATATAGCTCTTTTCTGGGCACTCAAAGCACTTTACACATAGGGGGGGAATCTCCTCATCCACCACCAGTGTGCAGCATCCACCTGGATGATGCAACAGCAGCCATTTTGCGCCAGACTGCACACCACACACCGGCTGATAGGTGGAGAGGAGACAGAGTGATGAAGCCAATTATGATATTGGGAGGGTTAGGAGGCCATGATGGACAGAGGCCAGTGGGTAAATTTGGCCAGGATAAACCCCTACTCTTTTTTGAAGGACACCCTGGGATAATGACCACAGAGAGTCAGCACCTCAGTTTAACGTCTCATCCGAAAGACGGTGCTCACTGAGCAGTACAGAGGTTCCGTCACTATACTGGGGCGTTACGACCCACACAGACTACAGGTTGAGCGCCCCTGCTGGCCTCACTAACACCACTTCCAGCAGCAACCCAGCTTTCCCATGTGGTCTCCCATCCAGGTACTGACCAGCCTCAGCCATGTTTAGCTTCAGTGGGCGACCATGTGAGAGTTGCAGAGAGCTAGCTGCCGGCTAGTAAACTAACAGTAAGAGGGGCGTGGCTAAGAATATTTCGGCTAAAGCATCAAACTGACATCATCAGAGAAGGAGCCAATCCAAACGCAGATGCTCAGACTTAAATTGAACAGCTTTATTAGTGTATTAACTTTCATTAATTAATTGTTAAGTAATAACAACATGCGCTAGCAAAATAAACATTGTAAACTTTGATTTTACATGGTAGTCTTTCGATATAATTCATAATCACAAAGATGGCCGCAGTGGTTTATATGAAACGAGACACAGTAAGTCCATAATATACACAACATTGAAATCAGAATCAAACATTAATGAGGGTCAATGCAATGAGTCTCATCTCTCTTCAAAATGACAATATTTCAATGGTCTGACTGTGCACATATTCATCCGGGAAGCTTTGGTCTCCATTTCATACTGTTGGTCAAAGAGCGGAGCTTTCTCAAGTGTATACCACTCAATGGCAGATTGAAGGAAAGTGGAAGAAAAACATCAATTCGAAATGCAATTTCCAGAGGCAGATGTGGTATTTCCAGGCACACACAAAACTCGAGGCTGATTCTGAGCTGGACTAATTCATCACACACACACAGGCATATGGAGCTGGTGCAGGAGAGCAGGTCTGTGGAGGCACGAGTGATCTCCGAAAGATGGATTCCTCCCATGAGAGAGTAATGGAGCGCAGAATGACTGATGGTTTCCCATGGGTGCAGAGCCAGCAGTGCCACCCAGGGACGCTTAAACGATCACTGCACCCCCTCCCCATCTGGCCCAAGGGCTGCTTAATCAAGTGAGGGGTAACTTATGTTTGGAAAAGTTTTGGTTTCGTCTGATGGCCTTCGCATATGGCACTGATCAACCAGTAAATACCTCTCAGCATCTTTTACTTCATTATTAAGGATCAGGTTCTTTGAAAACTCGTACACAGCATAATAAGACAGCGTGCAGAAACTGAACGGGTGGCATATTAGCCTGTGAAGACTTCACAAGTCTGAAAGCTACAATGATCTTCGTTTTTACATCCGTAATAAAAATAACAGCCATGAACTAAGACACATGCTGAGGATCCGCAGAAAACAAGATCCACAGTGACTGACAAAAGTTTAAGGTCGCTGAATGAAAGATCTTCGTCAGAGGGTCATCGTAGATGCAACTTTTATGAAACAGTATATTATTATATAATTTAAATGTGCTGAACGCTATATTGCAGTAGAGTCATTCAGGTTCCTGGGCACCACCATCTCTCAGGATCTGAAGTGGGACATTCATTTAGACTCTATTGTGAGGAAAGCCCAGCAGAGACTGTACTTCCTTCGTCAGCTAAGGAAGTTCAACCTGCCACAGGAGCTGCTCGTACAGTTCTACTCAGCTGTCATCCAATCCATCCTCTGCACTTCAATCACCGTCTGGTTCGGCTCAGCTGCCAAAACCGACCTCCGTAGACTACAGCGAATAGTCCGGACTGCTGAACGAATCAATGGCACAACCCTTCCTACACTTCAAGAACTGTACTCTTCCAGAGTGAGTAAAAGAGTGAGCAAAATCACTCTGGACCCCTCACACCCAGCACACTACCTGTTCGAACTCTTACCGTCTGGTCGGCGCTTCAGAGCACCAAGCACAAAAACAGCCAGACACAGGAAAAGTTTCTTTCCTCAGGCTGTCTACCTTATGAACAGTTAAATATTCCCCTACTGTGCAATAAATATGTGCAATACTTTCTCATACGCACTTGTACACAGCACCTTATATCAATATACAATGCAATACCTTCTACATTCACACTTGTACACAGCACCTTATAACCTGTATATTTATAACAATCTGTACATACAACTCAACATCCAGGTTTCTTCACTAACCGCATCTGTTTAATGTTCATCATTTTTTATTATAATTATTTTATTTTTTCAGATTTATTTTGTGTTGTCACTTGTCACTTTATGTACACTGGAAGCTTCTGTAGCCAAAACAAATTCCTTGTGTGTGTGAAGCACACTTGGCAATAAAACTGATTCTGATTCTGATTCTGATATTGGTTCTGTCAATCGCTCAAGGCTTTACGCTGTCAGATAGCGGAGCTTTTGTAACCGCGGGTTGTGCAAACAGCTGAAGTTTGAGGAAGACGCAATGAAAAGTACACAGGTTTGCAAACCCACCCAAAGTTACAAATAATGGCGCTGATGAGAGTGATCATGTGGTAAGTGTTGACCCGCCAGCAGAGATCAACCGAGTGTTTTTGGAAAGAGTGCAGAAATACTCGGAGTGGATTAGCTGTTTGATGGCCCGCTGAATTCACTGCGTGTTCAGTATTGTATATGTAGTATTTAACACTACATCATCGCCAAAGAAGCTCGCCTTTAAGTTTAAAGTGAAACTCATGACAAAGAACGCTATTGCGCAGGCGGTCATTGCAAGAATCCTGCTTTGTCCTGCTCGTATATTGGGCCGGCTGACTCGCCTGCTTTAGGGCGTACTCCCACTATGTACAGTTGCCTTCAACCGGGCCAAAGCAGAGATTATTCGAATTTCTTTCCTTAAACTCACCTCTCAGAGTTTCTCCTCTCTTTCTAATCCTCTCTCTCACTCAAAACTGGCTGTTGAGTCTGGCTGACTTCAAGGAGTTATATCAGCAAAACAGGATTTGTATGTGCTTTTGAGTTACAGTAAGCTGGATGCGGCGCTGGACATATTTCAGCATCTACATATCAAACATGTGTACCCAGATCATTAACTGAAATCTACCGTCGACCCGAACCAGACACGATGCGGAAGCTCAGGGAATAAGTCATTAAACTCTGTCAACAGAGAAAGTAAAAGTCTGTGCAACATCAGAACAGCAATCTCCACATATCTGATACACAGCTTTGTTACAATAACAGTCTTTAGCAGACGCTTTTGTCCACAGCGACTTACAATTGAGAAGGCAATGAGCGATTCAACAAGAAGAGGCAATACACACAAGAAGTGCTCTTTATTCAAAGTAGATTCTTTGTGTTTAGAAAATGTACTGCAAGAATAGGAGTTTTTGAGAGAGAGAGAGAGAGAGGGAAGAGAGAGAGAGAGAGAGAGAGAGAGAGAGAGAGAGAGAGAGAGAGAGAGAGAAAGTGCTTCAATAGGTGGTTTTGGTTTCATTCACCGAGGTTCAGGTGTTCTGAAAACAGATGAGATTTTAGTTGTCGTTTGAAGAACACCAGTGTATCAGCAATCCGAGTGGGAATGGGAAGATCACTCCACCAGTGTAGAACATTGAAGGAAAAGGTTTTGGAAAGTGAATTATAGCCTCTCTGCAATGGCACCACAAGGTGGTGCTCACACTTCAAATGGAGGCTCAGTTGGGGTGTGAGCAGCAGGTGGAGGTAAAAGGATGCCAGTGGCTGTCCTGCGAATGAACTTTATGCGCAAAACTGTATTATCGCATTAAAGACGTGTGAATAAAGCAGCGTTTCCATCCAACGAGTCAAAGCGAAAACAAAATCGTCACTTCCTGATTATCTGGCGCCAAATATCAACAGTAAAACCTGAATTTACTGCGGTAGGACAAGCCGCGTAAATCTTTTCTTCATCTAATAAATGACTTGCGCCTCAGAAGGCAATCCTGACACGCAGAGAACGCGCGGTGGTGTTTGAAGGTGTCAGACGCGGAGCACAGACGCTCTTGATTCTGGAGGTCATTAATAATATAATAACACTAATACTTAAACGGTAAGGTGTTTTAAAATGACCAAAACAACAGTTCAGATGGTTTAATGTGCTCAGCCTGCTGGTTTCTCCATTCATACACATTTTCATCATCACATGATCTCTTATGACAACATCACATGACCTTTTTTAATGCGCATGCTAAACTTTGTGCGGTAAAAGTGTTTCCATCGTAGTTTATGCGCATCTTTTCTTATCGAATAAAAAGTTTATCCTACTCAGTTATGCGCATACGTTTTTTATGCGCATTTTCAACATTTATGCACATCATGGCCTTTCCATTTCCAAAATGCGCATAAAAATAGGTGGATGGAAACAAAGCTATTGATTTGAACTTGATTCGGGCTTCAACCGGTAACCAACTGTGGTAAGTAACTACCGGTAATGTTGTGTTCACACCAGATGCGGTGTGCGCGGATAAATTGCTCTATTCGTGTGTAAATAGACGCGTGAACATTTTGAGCTTACTCGCTTCATTCGTGCGTCAAATTCACTACGCAATAGACGCGGATTCGCATCATGGGCTTCTGTCTGCCCGGTGACTGTAGCTTCATTGCTAAACAGCTAACATGGATTTTATTGAGAGAATAACTGTGTTTATGAGCTTTATAAAGGCTGAAAAACAGCATCGATTCATTTGAAGCCGTGTCTAAGTTCACTAGATCCTTCCAGAGGTGCAGCCAGGTTTGTGAGTTCATAAACTCCTCCAGAAACTGTCTCTCGATGGTGGAGGCTTTCAGTGCCCTACAGAAAAAACGCTTAAACCAGCCTAGGCTGGTTGGCTGGTTTTAGCTGGCTGACCAGGCTGGTTTTAGAGGAGTTTTGGCTGGTTTCCAGCCATTTCCAGCCTGGTATTAGCTAGTCAGGATGGAAAATGACCAGCTAAAACCAGCTTGACCAGCTTGACCAGCCTGGTTTAAGCTGGACATAGCTGGTTTTAGCTGGTCATCTCCCAGCCTGACCAGCTAAGACCAGGCTGGAAATGGCTGGAAACCAGCCTGGAAATGGCCAAAACTCCTCTAAAACCAGGCTGGTCAACCAGCTAAAACCAGCCAACCAGCCTAGGCTGGTTTAAGCTGTTTTTTTCAGTAGGGTGGTGCTTCTAACTAAGCCGAGACCAGTTTGATCAACTGTTGTCAGGTGTCGGCAGGAGGATTTCTCCTGATTGGTTAACGCGGTGCGAATGTCTGCTGAAGTTCAGATTTTCCAACTTGATCGATTTGTGTGAAACGCACGTTAAGCGCAACTATCGTGCAAAACACACAACTCGCGCCGCTTCATTCGCGCAAATCGCATAATTTGCACCACCTCATTCGCGCCTATCACACCGCAGGATGTCTATTCGCGTCTTTGCGCTGACTCACGCTTGACGCTTCTTCCACGTCTGGTGTGAACGCAGCATAAGTTCATCGTCATCGTTTTTACTCTCTGTCCACGTCTTCTAGCATCATTGAGTTTCTTGCTTCAGCTGAACACAAAATGAATTTTAAGAAACTGGTGGCCATTACCTTCCCAGGTGTGTTTTCCTTACAATCAACGTCAAAAATGAAAGAGAAGAGAAGGATTTAAACCACTTAAGGGTGTATCGACTATCCATTTAACTTTGGTTAAGACTAAATAAAAGAAATCAAACAAATCACCAGCACGTCACCAGCAAGTCTCCAAGAAAGTGTTCAGTCGCTATTTTAGCTTAAAACATTTAGGACAAAACTAGCATAATAATGAGTATTAGGGATCAAATAAAGTACTAATTAAACCTCAAAGCTCATTTCCAAACAAAACACTTAAAAAATACGTAAATGATTCAGCTACTGCTGTAAAAGACCAGGATGAAAAACAGTTTAGTGTATTACAGCAAAAAAAAAAATAGACAAATACTCTAAAGTGCATTTCAGAAAGTGTTGCAAATGACCCATTTAATGCATGCAAACTGTTGTCTTAGACAAAAACGAAGCTCTCTCTCGCCAACACACACAACACTGCCACATGCAGCGGTCTCTTTAATAAAAACACACACAGACACACACACACACACGCAAGATGAACACGCTATTGTTTAAAATGCTCTCTGTTTTCAGCAAGGCTGTGTACTGTGTGTGTAAATCCTGTGAGGATTTTGGCTAAACACTGAATATCAGAACAGCTGTTGCTTTCTCTAATCTCCATCACAGAGAGAGAGAGAGAGAAAGAGAGAGAGAGAGGATGACTGGTGACAGCTCACACTAACAACAGTTAAACGTAGCATCGCTCATACACATTACTACCAACAGGAACATTCATTTTAACAGAGAATTAAATTACAATAAAATACAAAATAAACATTACATTTGAAACGTCTTTACTTGTGATTTGGATAGCATTTTTTTGTATATTTAGTGCTTTTGTAATTGTTTTTCCTTCTTTTTTAAAAAAAATTAATTGTATTTATTGTGTATTTACATTCCTCTTGTAGTGTTTTTTGTTATATCTATGCACTCAGTGTCTGACAGTAACATACTTTCAATTCTCTGTATGTCTGAACATGTGGCAGAATTGACAATAAAGCTGATCAAAATAAAGCACATGGTTTGTATGAGTTCCCAGTATCTCCATTTGGCATAAAGAACAGACCACATCTCTACAAATGACACACTTGAGCTTTAATAAATGCACTAAAATCACTAAAACACTCTAAAAAAAACAACAGCAAACATACAACAAAGAACATGTTATGAAAGAGAATGAATGGCACAACACAGTTTAACTAAAACTCCACACAACTGAACACAACTACAACTTCAGAAGAACTCCTGATAAAACCTAACCAAATTTTACTATTGTTTTCTCTCTTTATTTTTACTACAATAAATATATTTTTATTTATTTTATTTTTTTGTATTTATTGTGTATTTACATTCCTCTTGTAGTGTTTTAACATACTTTCAATTCTCTGTATGTCTGAACATATGGCAGAATTGACAATAAAGCTGATCAAAATAAAGCACATGGTTTGTATGAGTTCCCAGTATCTCCATTTGGTATGAAGAACAGACCACATCTCTACAGATGACAAACTTGAGCTTTAATAAATGCACTAAAACCAAACACTCACATTCTATGAACATAAACAGCAGAACACAGCTCAACTAAAACTCAGCAACTGTTCAACTACAGCTTCAGAAGAACTCATGATAAAACCAAACCAATACATGTATTTTTATAACAATAAAGCTGGCTTTGACTTTAAAAACCTTTTCCAGTCTCTCAAATGGTTTGTAAGAGTTCCCAGTATCTCCATTTGGTATAAAGAACAGACCAGATCTCTACAAATGACACACTTGAGCTTTAATAAATGCACTAAAACCAAAAACCCATCAAAAAACAACAGCAAACATAGGAAACACTTTACTTTAGATCCCAATTCATGCTGTTTACTACTGGCTTCCTACCTGCCTATTATTAAGACACTGACTGTTAATTAGTAGCTACAAAATATGATCCTACCCAAACCCTATTAGTACCCATTACACTGGTAGTGTTAGTTAATGGTTAGTTAAAACCATGACATAAAACAAAGTGCTACCACAACACAGCTCAACTAAAACTGTTAAATAATGACACATGTAAATAATGAACATTATAGCCAAAGTAATATTTTAAAAGTTGAGAATAGGGTCAAATTGTTCAAATTAGTGATGGTTTTTACGATTTTAAAGAAAATGCTCCCAAAATATTTCCTTAATTATGATGTTTTAGTTAGTGAGGTACATTGTCATTCTACAAGAGCACGTAGCAGAGATATTTATCCATATAGATTTAAGAGTGAATCAGGTAGAAACTCTTTTTTGTGTGCTAGCTCTGCTGTTGGGAATGCTTTGCCCACGATTTTTAAAGAGGTTCAAATTGAGAGAGTTTTTAAAAGGGGAATTAAAAAGTGGTTGTTTTATAGTTGATGTTGAGGATTTTATTGTGCTGAGTTGCTGAGCTGATGATGTTTGCATTCTATTTATGATTTGCTCGTTAATTTTAAAAAAATATCGAGGACCACAATGGAAATAAGCCTGTGGCTTTGTTGTGTACTTTTTCCTCGACAGTTTTTAAAATAATGTATGAATTGGTCTAACTGGACTTGTTTGTATATTTTGGTTAGAATTGTCAAATAAAATCAATCAATCAATCAACTCAGCAACTGTTCAACTACAGCTTCAGAAGAACTCATGATAAAACAAACCAATACATGTATTTTTATAACAATAAAGCTGGCTTTGACTTTAAAACCCCTTTTCCAGTCTCTCAAATGGTTTGTATGAGTTCCCAGTATCTCCATTTGGTATAAAGAACAGACCACATCTAAACAAATGACACACTTGAGCTTTAATAAATGCACTAAAACCAAACACTCACATTGAACATAAACAGCAGAACACAGCTCAACTAAAACTCAGCAACTGTTCAACTACAGCTTCAGAAGAACTCATGATAAAGCCAAACCAATACATGTATTTTTATAACAATAAAGCTGGCTTTGACTTTAAAACACCATTTCCAGTCTCTCAAATGGTTTGTATGAGTTCCCAGCATCGCCTTATACATTTTAAATATAAGTTAAAGAAATGGCTAAAAGCAAATCAAGTTTGTTATCATGTGTAATTCTTCTGTCTAACATTTTAAGAAATTCTTATTACATGTTTTATACTGTTGTCATTTGTAATTTTACTGTTTCTGTATGTGTGATCATGTGTTTTTGATTTTAGGTTGCCTTTTAAAATCTGGCAGGGGGCAACAGATGAAAATTAGCCCCCGTGGCTAACTCTGGCTTATTTACAGTTTCACTGTTTATTAATGAGCATTGTCCCTGTTAAAATTAATAAATTACAATTACGAGACCATCAGAACAGACCAGATCGCAACAAAAGACACACTTGAGCTTTAATAAATGCACTAACATCAAACACTCTTCAAGAGAACTCCTGATAAAACTAAGCTATTCCTCTTGTATGCACTCAGGGTCTGATAATAACATACTTTCAATTCTTTGTATGTCTGAACATGTGGCAGAATTGACAATAAAGCTGATCAAAATAAAGCACATGGTTTGTAGGAGTTCCCAGTATCTCCATTTGGTATAAAGAACAGACCACATCTCTACAAATGACACAGATGAGCTTTAATAAATGCACTAAAACCAAACACTCACATTGAACATAAACAGCACAACACAGCTCAACTAAAACTCCACGCAACTCCATGCAAAACCGAACTCCAATGCAAAGTCCAGCAAAAGACGAGAGAGTGCATCAGAGATTACTAACCTTGCACAGTTTCTGGTACCGCGGTGAAGAAATCGCCATTCTCTGGAGCCGGTGTAAAAAGACCACCACTTTCTGCAGAGACGTCCGAACTACAGCCATCATCCTAACTCTGCCTGCACACGACTGCCAGCGTCTGAGAGCACGCATCCTCACCGCACACACACACTCGTTCACGCACGCTCACATGCTCCCCACCACCGGCCAAATGTGACGAGCCATGTCACAAAAACACACACACACTAAAGAGCGTCAGCAATATCTGCGCTCCTCTCCTGCGATAAATAACAGTCACACTGAGATTTAATACAGTATGAGGAAAAAGGAGAATGAACGAGAGAGGGAACGATGCTTTGAGAGAGAGAGAGAGAGAGAGAGGAGGAGGAGGAGGAGGCTTGATATAGCGGACAGAGAGAAACTCTGGAGAGCGTTCAGGAGACGGAGCGCATCTTTTAGCACCGTAAGAATGCGTGTGTGTCTGTGTGTGAAAATTCATAAAGGGAATGAGTGAGGGTGACACACTTTGCTGAAAGAGAGCACATCTCTGGAGAGACGGAGAAATAGAGCAGTGAGACGCTTCGGAGGAAAAAACGAAAGAGAGACGATGGGAACGGTGAATGACTGGAACACACACACACACACACTCACTCTGATGCTGATTTGATCCTTCTGATGACCTGTGATGACGTACGCTCACTAAAGCTAACACAGAATCAATACTGTGACCCCATTTACTGTCTTAAAGGAATAGTTCAGACAAAAACAATGAGATTTCATCTACGTTTAGTCTGAGAAATGCTGGTCCAAACCTGTATGACTGACTGTGCTCACTGGATCAGAAATGTGCTCATGCCTCTTCCTTGCTTATCTTTTTAAGAGTTGAAAGTAGGGCACTTATGATTCACGGATGATTTTCTTCAATGTTTTGAGTTTGACCAAGTAAAACTGGATGGTTTGTGTTATTTATTCTATATGGTGCATGTTTGGATGGACTGTAGTGTTCCTTTTTAATTATTGCTCTTTTTAATTATTACTTTTTTTGTTATCATTTGTATGATGTAAATGTTTTTTTGTTTGTTTTGTGTCATAAAAAAACTATATATATATATATATATATATATATGTCAATATACATATAGATATATATACACATACACAAATATATATATACACACACATATATAAACATATACACATATATATATATATATATACACACATACACAAATATATATATACACACACATATATAAACATATACACACATATATATATATATATATATATATATATATATATATATATATATATATATATATATATACATATACATATACACATATATATATATATATATATATACATATACATATACATATATATACATATACAATATGCATATACAGTATATATACACATATATATACATATATATGCACATATAAATATATATACATATAAATATATATACATATACATATATATATATATATATATATATATATATATATATATATATATATATATATATATATATATATATATATATATATATATACATATACATATGTATACATATACATATATATATATATATACACACATATACATGTATATATATACACACATATACATATATATATATATATATATATATATATATATATATATATATATATATATATATATATACATACATATATATACATACATATATATATATATATATATATATATACACATACAAATACATACACACACACACACATATATATATATATATATATATATATATATATATATATATATATATATACATACATATATATATATATATATATATATATATATATACACACACACACAAAGTGCATGTACATATTATAACATGTTTTAAGTAACTTATGATAAAACTGATTCATTAAGTGATTCAAGTCTGATTCACCTGTATATTTGTGGTGGATACACCACAAAAAAAGTTTTTTCTTAGATTTTTTTGCCTCGTTTCTAGTCCAAATATCCAAAAATGATTAAATCAAGAAGCGTTTTCTAGACAAGCAGAACATTTTACATTTAATGAGTCAAAATGAAGTGAGTTTTTGCTTGAAACAGGCTAAACGATCTGCCAATGCGGTTACAAAATTATCTTGTTTTTCCTATTGACATTAGATGATTTTTTTTGTTTGTTTTAAGAAAAAAGACATTCAGTAAAACATGACAGTATGTTTAGCTTGTCTGGGAAATGCTTCTTGATTTATTAATTTTTAGATATTTGGACTTTTTTATTTTTGTTTTAGCAGATATAGAAATCAAGGAACAGACAGACAAACCCATCATGAAACACGATAATACTTTAATACAATATTTCCTTTATACATACTAGCTGTTGTTTGACCGATTCGTTTTGTTTCAAGAGTTCACACTTAGATATTGCTGGACGTTATTAGCAGGTTTAGCATGTTGTCCCAGGAGAGAACCCTGAGCTCAGAGATGATTGAGCACAGGACTCCCGCCAGGTCTTTTAGCATGTAAGGGGCTTCGAGAGAAGAAATAGGTGGAGATGGGGTGGAAGGGGGTAATAGTATAATATATATATATATATATATATATATATATATTTATATATATATATATATATATATATATATATATATATATATTTAAAGCTGGATGAATTTTCAATAAAAAATACACCTTAAATTGTTGGCCGTTCATCAAACAACAGTGTTACCATTATTACAATGATTTGCATTGTGTTTTAAAGCTTAAATGCATCAGTCTGTACTCATTGTAAATAGACATAAGCAACCAGCAAGGTTTCCAAATGTTTTCTTTTTATTACCCATTGCAGAACTACAGTAATACAGTCATACCGGCAATGACACTGCTGTTTTATGCTACACTATCTCTTTAAGAAAGTAAACCGAATTACTTCTAATTTCATTCTGACTTCACAGATTTCCATTTCCCCAGCCTATTCTTCCGACCACCTGCCTCGATTCTGCTACAACACAACCGCTTTTCAGCATATAATCAATTCCTGAAGGATCAAAACCCTGCTGTTTCATTCAGGAATACATCACAACACAGCACTTCACATTCACAAGGTTACAAACACTCTCGAGTCTCAAATCTCTCTCTGTCTGCCGATGTGAGCTTGATAAGTCTGTCTGCCTCGTCACACTAACCACTGAGCAACCACAGTGATTTCGGCCTGATTTAGACGTATACAGTGACAAAGATGGATGAGAAGCACATCGCTGGAAACAACAGTAAACAACGAAATGTCAACCATGAGCTCATGGAGCAAATAAAATAGTAAGTGAATGCTTAGGGCACTATGTGAATGACAGTCATTTTTTCAGAGCAAACGTGGCTTTGAAAAAGCAGTGGGCAGAATTTACTGTTGGTCAAATCAGCCGCTATTCTCAATCCTCCACAAGGTTTCACCAAATGTCATCATTCATGGGGAAAAAAAAGTAAAACAGGATTGCATGTCCTACACTTTTAGGAGCCATTGACACGAAATGCATTGTCCATTCCTACATATGTGCTACTTTTCAGTTGTGTTTCTATGTGAACATGCACTTGATGAATTTGTATGACTGTTCCATTGGCGTTTTGTGTATTTTTCAGCAATTCACCCAAGAGCGCCACTATTATTAAGACACTAACCAAACTTAAACACTTTTACATACAGCTGCTACCTAATGTCAGTTCCAAAGCAGTGGACCAATCAGATGTGAGCCTGATATATATATATATATATATATATATATATATATATATATATATATATATATATATATATACATATATATATATATATATATATATATATATATATATATATATATATATATATATATATATATATACATATATATATATATACATATATATATATATATATATATATATATATATATATATACACTACCTGACAAAAGTCCTGTCGCCTATCCAAGTTTTAGGAACAACAAACAATAACTTTTAGTTGATCATTTGGTGTCAGAAGTGTCTTATATGAAAGGTAAAGGCCTCTAGATTACGCTTATTTGACCACAGTAAAATCTGATCATGCCTTGATTATGAATGATTTGATTAGGTCAGTAAGGTCTGACTCTGCTTAGACTAAAGTCTGCTCACTGAACCTTCAATAATGTCCAGTATAGAATATGTGCTCATGCTGCAGTGGAAACAGAATGAATATTGTGTCTGACTCCATCATGAGCTTGGAGGACTGCATCCATACATCTCTGACATGACTCAAATCACTGATTAATAAAGTCATCTGGAATGGCAAAGAAAGCCTTCTTGCAGGACTCCCAGAGTTCATCAAGAGTCTTTGTGTTCATCTTCAACGCCTTCATCTTCATCTTACCCCAGACGTGCTCAATAATGTTCATGTCTGGTGACTGGGCTGGCCAATCCTGGAGCACCTTGACCTCCTCCGCTTTCAGGAGCTTTGATATGGAGGCTGAAGTATGAGAAGGAGCGCTATCCTGCTGGAGAATTGTCCCTCTCCTGTGGTTTGTAATGTAATGGGCAGCACAAATGTCTTGATACCTCAGGCTGTTGATGTTGATCATCCACTCTGCAGATCTCTCGCACGCCCCCATACTGAATGGAACCCCAAACCATGATCTTTCCTTCACCAAACTTGACTGATTTCAGTGAGAATCTTGCTCCATGTGGGTTCCAGTAGGTCTTCTGCAGTATTGGTGATGATTGAGATGCAGATCAACAGATGATTCATGGGAAAAATCCACCTTCTGACTCTTTTCCAAAAGATCAACTAGAAGTCACGTTATTATTTGTTGCTCCAACAACTGGGATACACGACAAGACTTTTGTCAGGTAATGTACAGTCACAAATCCTATAAACATCTGCATAATATCCAATCAATTTTACTGAAACTAATATATATTTACACACAAGTAAACATATAGAATGAATAGGGAGCTCAAAAACATGCAGATTTTCTGCGCGGAGAGATTCCGTGTGGGTCTAATAATGTCTAATGTCACTGCCACTGGCGTCAAACCATCACAGAAACATCCGCCAAGAAGAAACGCTTTCATAACATGTCATCTCTGGTAATAAAGCGGGCCACTTACAAAGACGTTTCCGTACGAGGACATAAACGATCTGAATGTGTCCTTGAGAAACATGAATATGGGCCAAATGCAACACATAAGCGGTGACTACAAAGTGCGGATTATGTCAAAAAGAAAGAAAGAAACCATCAACTGTTATTGCTTTTATCTTGAAATTAAAGACATGCGGAAATAAGCTTTATGTTTTTAAAATCACAATGTGTGGGAATCAAAGCCACAGCCTTGACTTGTGAACGTAATGAACAGCAGGCGTTGTGTTTAGTGCAACAAAGCGAAGCTGTGATTGAAGCATGCTAACAGTGGAATCATAAAAGAAGCAAATGCTTATTATTCATCATAATAATACAGTAAATGAATTAAGTTGTCGTGCATGCAGAGAAAAAAAGCACCTTCAAAAATGACTAAGGTGTTTAGGTCGTGGCAATTGCCAGAGGCAAAAACCTACCTTGTTTTGACCTCTATAAAATACAGACGTTTTTATTAACCTCATTTATGTGTCAGTGTTGAAATACAGGAACATTTGAAGCTCCCGTGACATTAAAATAAAGTCTTTTAGATGATAGTATCAGCATGTTAGTTTTAAGGATACCTACAATCTAGTGCGCACCAAAACTGTGACAAAATTCCCATTTCGAATGTATAAACCTGATATAAAGTTTCCAGTTTGTCACTTCAGCCTAAATGGATCAACACCAGTATGGACTGCATCCATACATCTCTGCAATGACTCAAATCACTGATTAATAAAGTCATCTGGAATGGCAAAGAAAGCGTTCTTGCAGGACTCCCAGAGTTCATCAAGATTAGGATTCATCTTCAACGCCTCCTCCTTCATCTTAACCCAGACATGCTCAATAATGTTCATGTCTGGTGACTGGGCTGGCCAATCCTGGAGCACCTTGACCTCCTCCACTTTCAGGAGCTTTGATGTGGAGGCTGAAGTATGAGAAGGAGCGCTATCCTGCTGGAGAATTGTCCCTCTCCTGTGGTTTGTAATGTAATGGGCAGCACAAATGTCTTGATACCTCAGGCTGTTGATGTTGATCATCCACTCTGCAGATCTCTCGCACGCCCCCATACTGAATATAACCCCAAACCATGACTTTTCCTTCACCAAACTTGACTGATTTCAATGAGAATCTTGGTCCATGTGGGTTCCAGTAGGTCTCCTGCAGTATTTGTGATGATTGAGATGCAGTTCTACCTTCTGCCTCTTTCAAAAGATTAACTAGAAGTCAAGTTATTATTTGTTGCTCCAACAACAGAGATCCACGACAAGACTTATATATATATATATATATATATATTTATAGACGATGAGAACTGCTCTGATCAAATAAAGTCATGTTTGAAAATCAACAGTGAAGACTCTTACACTGGATGCTGAAGTGACAATCGCCTGCACACTTGACTAATGCGTCCTTCGGGGAGCGCCCTTGATGAAACAATTCAGTTGCTCACTTCAGACTGACCCTACAAAGTGCCCTTCAAGAGCGCAAACATGTCATTTGTTGCCAAGAAACACAAAAGCAAAAGAACACTCAATGGAAATTCACATGCTGCGTCCCAATTCGTACACAATCCGTCCTAAATAGTCGTCTAAAAGAGAATTAGTGTGTCCACATTCTGGCAAAAAGTAATACATTTCCAATTATAGTTACTCCCGAAATATGTGCTTCGGGTTTATTTCCTGTATGATTGTCATTAGCAGGTTATCAAACTAAAATAATGAACATGCCTCTTGTTAATACTAGATCATTTGTTTAACACACGGGCTGAAGAACGGTACATTTGTTTGCATGATTGTTAGCAGACAGAGCGAGTGCCTGATGCTCCTGATTTCTGTCGACAGCAGATAAAGAGATCAAACTGTGTGTGGATAAATCTCTCAGGACAAACACACAGAGAAGTGAAGATGTCGGAGAAGAGAGAATAAAAGAGGACGAGCTCCTGTAGTCATCTATACCTTGATTACACCTATGCTGCAGTGTGGCTGACGTGCCGACTAATGAGGGCTGACGCAGGGATAATTGAATAGGGCTTACAAGCGCTGTAACGTCCCAGATTTCCCTTGGACTGAGACAATGGATCGCCCACAGTCCACACACACACACATTCAAAAGCACGACTCACAAGCTAACATCTGATTACAGGGTGTTTATGACAATGATGTGGTGGGGATTTGGCAATGTCTGCCCACTTTTAACTGATGGATCAAACCAAAGATAGTCATGAGGCAGTTTCTTCCTATTAAAGTGGGTGGGCAGAATCAGCTGCAATGTTTAAAGTCAAAAAATAGATATGATTACATACATTATTTTGCAATATTGCATCAATTAGGCTTAATGAAATGCCTAAATAAGCATCAATTTTGAAAATGCAACTGAAATGCAAATGCAAGTACAACTGAGCAGGAGAAACGTTTTGTCTGATAAGAAGAAATGTGCATTAATACAATGGAAAGACATGCAGTGAATAAAATCCAGAATGAGCATCAATTAAAAGTCATGTGATTTTGTTTTAACAGATCATGTGATGGTAAAAATGGGTGGGATTGGACAGCATTGGGGGTCGTTCACATATCACATCTAAAACTGATTGGAAAACATGAGGTACGTTGATCCCTTTACCAATTTTCAATTTATTTCTGCTTTCGTGGCGTCTGTCATTGCTAATCAACCATCACCCGTGTTTTCTGAGGATCCATGGGTGGGATTGGATAGCATTAGGGGTCATTCACATATCACATCTAAAACTGTGTGGAAAATATGAGGCGAATCATTTCCTTCGGCAATTTTCAATGAATTTCCTCTTTTGTGGTGTCTGTCATTGCTAATCAACCATAAGCCTTGCTCTCTGAGGATCCATGGGTGGGATTGGACAGCATTAGAGGTCGTTCACATATCACATCTAAAACTGTGTGAAAAATATGAGGAGAATCACTTCCTTCACCAGTTTTCAATGCATTTCTGCTCATGTGGTGTCTGTCATTGCTAATCAACCATCACCCGTGTTTTCTGAGGATCCATGTGTGGGATTGTACAGCATTAGGGGTCGTTCACATGTCACATCTAAAACAGTGTGAAAAACATGAGGCGAATCACTTCCTTCGCCAATTTTCAATGTATTTCTTCTTTTGTGGTGTCTGTCATTGCTAATCAACCATCACCCGTGTTTTCTGAGGATCCATGTGTGGGATTGTACAGCATTAGGGGTCGTTCACATGTCACATCTAAAACAGTGTGAAAAACATGAGGCGAATCACTTCCTTCGCCAATTTTCAATGTATTTCTTCTTTTGTGGTGTATGTCATTGCTAATCAACCATCAACCGTGCTCTCTGAGGATCCATGGGTGGGATTGGACAGCATTAGAGGTCGTTCACATATTGCATCTAAAACTGATTGGAAAACATGAGGTACGTCTATTCCTTGACCAATTTTCAATGTGTTTCTGCTCTCGTGGTGTCTGTCATTGCTAATCATCCATCACCAGTGCTCACTGAAGATTCATTGGTAGGATTGGATAGCATTGGGGTCGATCACATATCGTCTCTAAAACTGAGTGTAAAACATGGGGCACGTCTATTCCTTTACCAATTTTCAATGTGTTTCTGCTTTTGTGGCTTCTGTCATTGCTAATCAATCATCAACTTGGCTCTCTGAGAATCCACCAATGACAATCCCTTAAAAAATCCAGGCATTTAACACATAAATGAGTTTTATTTGATGTTTTGCCCAATTTTGGCCAGTTAAAACCTTTTGTTTTCTTGTATTTTTTAACTAGTTTTTGTCTTTACATTAGCCTTGATGTTTGTGGATTTTAGTTATTGTTAAGCACATTGGTCAACTTGTTTTTTTTTTTTCTTACGTGTGCTATAGAAATAAACTGTTGTCAAACAAATGCTGCAGTTTATCTGAGGTAATTAGTCTACAGGTATCCAAATAATCACCAATAAAACTAAACAAGTTTGATTTTGTCAAACATTTGAATCATACAAAATCTGCCTTTTTTGCACCTGATGCACACTCAAATGAAACAAAATCACGACATCATACTCCTTAATGGCTGTTTCTGTTTACTTGCTATACATTATCATCTTCTGAAGAATAGTCATCCAATCACGCTGATCATCTTCTAAAGTAATCGCTATCTTACTCTTGATGTTAAATCTCCTCTGGAAATGACAGCGACTCTTTGTTTAAGAGTTTGTGTGCGTTCGAGTAGTTCCTGTCATGTGATGTGTGTTTAACAGGACAAACTGTTCCTTGTGTTTGTTTCATACAGATTACAAAACCAGAGAACATTTGTTTTCAAGTGAAGCTGGTTCATTTAAAAGTAGAGATGTGAAGCTTTCTCTGTGAATATATTCCTCATGGCTGTGAAGCAAGTATTGGCTGAGATTCCAGTGCATTTGCTGAGCCCAGAGGATTCATAATGAAGCTGCAGAAACTGTCGTTAAAACACACGTCTGCACTGAACCCCTCCCCCGAATAACTAGTCCTTTACTAGAAGGCGGGGCTTCATTCGCCATATTGACCAATACTCTTTTCCCCATTCAAAACTATACGAGTGACATGTCTTGTGTATTCTAGTCTTTACTAGGAAAAACAAATGGCAGTGAACTATCAAACTACAAATCAGTGAATTTATGACAATGGGCTAAATAAACACAACAAATAATCCCAAATGGACAGACTGTATTATAAGCGCGCTTGTAAAATGTAACATGATAAAATGGTCAATTGAAGTCTGGCTAAGAATAAGCTTCAGCGTTGGCTCAAGTCCCAAATGGACAGACTGGATTATAATCGCTCTTGTAGAAATGTATCCGCAGTTCTTACCTCAAGCTGAGCCTTAAGTTGTTTGTTGTGGGCGGAGTCTTGAGAAAGCCCCTCCCTCTGGGCGGCGTCTGATAACACATTGACTGTAGTCTCTGACTCGTGGAGCCACTTCAGGAAAAACTCGAGCTCACGGAGCGACGTTTGCAGAGATTTCAGGTCTAGGTCCAGAGCAGCCTGACGGTCTGAAGCCCTGATCAACACAAATTACTTTCAGTATTTTTAGGGATATTTAGTGTATCCTGACCAACAATAACCTCTGATTAGCTATTTCAGAGGTTGCTGTAGGTCAATCTACTCAAACTATGCATCTAATTTGACTTTACAAACACATATTTCACTAGAAAAGTGTCTTGTAAACACTTACGATGTCCAATGATGCTTTAGAACTAACTGTTCAATTATTATTTGTTTATTTCTGCGATTATGCATTCACGATGATAATGCACTCACAATAGTATGAACCATTATACGCTTATATCACACGGCCGCCATTTTAAAAAACGAAAGCTAGGCTGTGGTGGGAAGAAACCAGGAAGTATAGGATCAGCACTGTAAACATTGCAGTAACATGCTGTGGACTACACACCCTCAGCTGTTGCCACAATTTCAAAATGCAGATATGGTGTAAACATCACTTCAATATCATTCAGTTCAGTTTAATTTAAACAATTAAAAGCATATTAGGCATCAAACATCATCACAATCACTTTAAGAGTGACTTGGGTGACTTTAAGAGTGACCTCCTAGACTTGGGGATGCTTCCCTGCTTCAGCCTATGTAACCCCGTGAGTGATAAAACACTGCAGTCCTCTGTAGCACACCCTGGTGTTGTCTGTAATAGTGTTGTCCTGGTACTGACATTTTAATAATGCCCATTCCCGCTAACATTTACACACCACTCAGTGTGTTTTTAAACACCGCTGATTTGCCAGAGAATTAATCAGTGCTCAACAGAAATGACTGTGATTGGCTGTGATGGTCATCAGTTCACCGCTCTTCACCGAGTGCAAACACAGATACACAGACACTGGAGCATTTTAAAGCCACGAAGATCAGTCGAGCCATCAGCGGATCGCACTCGGTAAACATCGGTGAACTGATTATCCTTAACAGCGCTCAACAGTGCTTAAACGTTAGCAGAAAATTTATGGTTTTCATTTTAGTACT